>NC_079493.1:13939405-14239405 GCF_030052815.1 Hevea brasiliensis | reverse complement strand
AAGTTGACCATAATTTGGACTGAAATATAGCATGGCAAAGTGAATGAGTATGCTGCCTAGGGACAGCAGCAAGGGTGGCTGTGATTCCAGCCCACTTAGACAGCCATAACTTTGGCTGTGTAGGTCCAATTGGTGTTTGGCCAATTGGACATGAAACTAGACTTATAATGGCACATTTTTTCTGAAGAAACCATGCCCAAAAGACCAAAGTAAGTGGACCAAAAGTTGGCCCCAATCCGGATACCCTGCAACAGCACCTGCAGAAATGACCAAATGAACAGCAACTGTTCATTTGGCCATAACTCACTGTAGATATGGTCAATTGACCTAAAAGTTTTACAGAAACAAGTTAAGACATAGAAAAACAACTTTCATGAAGAAACCTACCCCAAATTATGACCAGAACCTAACTCAAATGGCAGTCACAGTTACTGTTCATGGTACTGTAGATTTGGTAATTCTGCAGTTTTTCCAATCCGGCCAGCTGTGGTTTTTGGACCATATCTGGAGCTACAAAACTCCAAATGGAGTGATTCAAAAAAAGAAATTCAACTAGACAAAATAAGGAACAACTTTTATGTTTACCAATTCCTCAAATTTCCACTGTAACAGTCCCTAATGGAACAGTAAAGTTATGGTACAAAATCTGAAAATTCTACTCCTTTGGTTTAATGCTTAGAAATGGTATTAATGCTTAATGCCAACAAGTTTTAAATGAAAATGTGGTATGTTGGGAGTGCCAAAACCAATGTACCTATTTTCTACCTAAAAGTCAACATTTTTGTTGACCAATGAGGTGAATAGTGATACCAAAACTTGAAATTCACAAATTGAAGAATTTAAAAGTTTCAAATGCCCTAGTATACCTAACAAGATTGGTTTGGATAGTTTGGCATGCCAATAGGGTTCGATTAGCGATCGCACATGGCAATAAGCCATTCTGTGATTTTATGGATTTTAGACATTCTTACCTTGTATTGAGATTTGGCTTTGTGCTCGATGTATTTCTGACTTGTTAGCCGCATTACATTGCCGGAGATGCATATGTGACCGATGGTGTGACGGCCCGAGGTACTTGATACCCAGTGCCAGTTTACCCGTTTATCCAGTCCAGTCGTCTAGTGTAGGTTACTTGGGCAACCAAATGAATGAAAGGGGACAAAGTTAATGATACACAAATTCAAAACAAATAAAACATATACATTCACTGCATATTTATTTCTTGCTATTTCTTTTATTTTATTATTGCACCACTAAGCATTATTGCTTAGCGCGTTGCTTTTGCCACGCGTAGGTTCTGGAGATACAGATCGTGAGCCTAGTAGACCGCAGACTGGGTGAGTCCATCCTGCAGTTCTGCACAGTGTCCGTGTCACCTCAACTTCTACTGTGCATTGGTAGGACACTAGGTGTCATTTTTTCATTTTGTAACTAAATTTTTATTTTCTCATATGTATTTAGAATTATGTAATGTATTTGGATGCTCATGTAAATTATGAAAATTGTATTTGTGAATGGAAAAGTAAATATCTATTTGTGATTTATACTTGATTATCACATGTGATGGATGATTGAGAACTGAAATTGAGAAATGTTGTTGAGATTTTGATATTGGAGTTTAAGATGATGAGATATGAATATTGGAAGTGTTTTTCACAGGTTCCGAAGAACTGTTTTCTCCATTTTTAGCCGGTACTCTGCCAGATTTTCTTTAAAATTTTCGGAACCTCAAATAAATAATAATTTTGATAAATGGCTTAAATAAATTATATTTCATAACTAAATCCAAAACTATGACAACAATTAATTAAGGTAAAAATAGAGTGTGCCGGTACACCGTGTGACATTACTTACTCGGATATACTGTACACGGGTATGGGGTGTCACACTTACATTTAGTTTTGCCAAATTTCTAACCTTTCAAAGTTAGAAATAAGCTTTATAACCTGCTGAATGGCCTTTTCAGGTTTTCCATCTAGATATTCTCTCATCTCTCCTTTTGCCTAGACCGCCTTTCGCAAGTTTTCAATCTAGCATTTTTTTTTTTTTACCCTTACTTTTGCCTAGATCGTCTTTTGTAAGTTTTCAGCCTAGCGGGCCTATCTCACACAAAGTATCGTTTGAGCTTGTCTAAGTTGACTAGTTCTTGAAATTCATTCCCATCCAGGTTTGATATTCTTACAGCACCTCCTAGCCAGATCTTTTTGACTATGTATGGACTATCCTAATTTGGCTTAAACTTTCCTCTTGGATCAAAAGGGATGGGCCGAGCTTGTTTCAAAACCATGTCTCCCTCTTTGATCTTTCTTGGCTTCACCTTCTTATTAAAGGCCCTTGCTATCTTCCTCTAATAAGCCTGCATATGATACAAGACTCACATCCTCTTTTCATCAATCAAAGCTTGTTCTTCATATCTCTTCTAGGCCCACTCATTTTCTAGGATCTTAGCTTCTAGCATCACTCTTAAGGATTTGACCTCTTGCTTAATGGATAACACTACTTTAGTCCCATACACTAAAGAGAAAGGGGTTGCCCTCGTGGATGTCCTTGTAGTACTACAATAACCTTAAAGAACATAAAGGAGTTTTTTAGGCCAATTTTTATATGTTTCAAACATTTTTTTTTCCAACTCGAACCTTTCCATTCATATGGGGACTATACATTCCTGCATGTACTTCTTTTATTATTTGCTCAGCCTATTTTTCTATCGCACATAAGAGTTTGTAGAATTGCCCCCCAGCTACAGTAAGTTGAGTGGCTAATCTATGAATTGTTGCTCTATCTCTTTTGTAGGCTTATTATGAGTATTCTCTCACTTTCAGAGACCTCTTATGTCTTCATATCATTTTCCTTCTCCCTCTCGATCCACATGTGCTACTATTAATCCTTCATAGCATGAAATTTTACTCCTCATTAGGATAACTAGCTAAATCAACTTTTGATCATTCTTTTCCTATGGGGACACTAGCTTGGCTTGGGAATCAGCCATCTAATTTTAAGCTCGAGGCATGTGCTTCTTGGTACTTTATTAACAAGGCTATAAATTTATCTCTTTCTTCTTGGGTTAAATCTTCAGCGAACTTAATGTCTTTAGGATTATTTGGTGTACCCAAATTTATAGAGATCGATTTTGTTGCATTAATAGAAATTGGTTCTCAATGATTATGAATGCCATGCATATGCCTATTAGTATAAATATCAAACAAGTAAGCAAAAAGACTAGTCATATTAGTAATTTTTGCCTCGAAATCTTCATCAAGTACATCAGAAATGGAAGCATCAGTATCACTACTGTGAGCATTACAAAAGATAAACTCAAACTTACGAGTGTAACTTTAGGTTCTTGGCTTCCATGCAGTCTTTAGATCAATGGTGCTGATTTTCTGCTTTAATTCTTTCACATGTGGTAACCCTTAATCATATGTCAAGGTAATTGCCCTTTCTTCTAAGAACTTAGGAGGTTTTGGCTCTTCTTCCTCTTCTGTTGGCTCATAGCCCAAACCATGACTCGTGATCTGCCCCTTCATCTCAAGAAAAGTCACCAAACAATATATACTTTCTCCTAGGCCTATGCTAAGAAAAAACTTCATCCCTTTCTTCATAATAGCCACTTTTAGATCCATCTAGTTTTCATAGATCCCAACAACTTAAAAATCAGACACTAGTGGAACTGAACCATCTAGTTGTAATGCAACTATCTCCTCATCAGAATCAGTCCAGACATCCAAAGGACCCTCATCATAGCTAGAATTATCACAAATGTCAATAACCATTATAGACTGAGGTTCATTGGGCTTTTGGATGGGTTGGATAGGTTCGTTGGGTAAGTTCATTGGGCTTTTAGATGGGTTTGATAAAGTCAATAATTCTATTAGGGTTATTTGGGGTGATGGAGATCATGTAGAGACCTAGTGTAGGTGGAAATTTTGGTTAGGCATGGGGCTTTTTGGTTGATTTTCTAGGTCAATTATCCTTTTGGCATCAATTAGGTCTTAGATATCATGCTTAAGTTGAAAGCATCAGTCGATGTCATAACTGTGGGCTTGGTAGGATCAGTAATATTGGTTGATATCATAGCTAGGTGAGAGTGGATTTGATAGTGGTCTGGGTGCTAAGAGCTATAGGAGGTCTTGAGCTTTAAGACGCTCCAAAACTTTGGATAAGGTTGGTTGAATTGGAAAAATCTCCTTGGAATGTGAGACACAATTTGAACCTCAATAACTTTAATGCCACTTAATTGGCCTACCTTGGGGCCTCTTTCTAAAGTTGACCACAATTGTCTCTTCTAGCTCAAACATCTTGGCATTCAATATTTCATCAAGCACGTCCATAGTTTCTTCCATCTTAAGTAGTGCAGGTGAAATCCTTACTAGTCTCTTCCCTTCCCTAACCCAAGTGACCAGATTGGAAGTCTCTTTGGCGTGTTTTGAGGCTATGTTTGTCAAAAATAGGATTTAAGGGTTAACCTAAGCATGCTATGTGCATGAATGCAATGCATGAATGGACCATTTTTTTTCTTTTTTTCTTTTTTTTTTTTCTTTTTTTTTTCGCCTTTACTTTTACAAAACCAAAATTGAACGATACCAATAGAACCAAAACTAAACCAAAACCAGACCATATAAACTGAACTAAAATCGGACCAAAGACTGAATTAAAACTAAAAAAAAAATCTCAAGAACTGAATCTTCGCTTCCTTATACCTTCAACTCTCACGTGCAGGGTAAGAAAAAACTTTATCCTAGGCTATGGTACACTGGACACACCAACAGGGGGTGGTCCAAGACGATCTTCCCCTCATAAACAAATGATTTATATCCTTAAAGTTTAACCATAAGTAGGCATCCTCTTGCTTAACATGGGTTTTGAAATGGACTTGGGCCTATACACACATTGGGCCTATGCATAGGCCTAGGTTCATCTCAACTACCACTATAACTTATAGTTTGAACAGTAAGGTTATAAATCTAGCACAACAAAAATCTATGGGGTACCTAGGATTGAAATCTATGGCTCATAGGCTTCATTATATAGGAAAAAGGGTCACCCATGCGAGAGCTTGTCCATTAAGCACTACGGCCGAAGCTGTGGCTCTTTTATATACTCGAAGGTACGGGCATGGGGTGCTAGCATTCACCAATTCATCATAGCTCAAGTAGAACTATGGTCTCCTTTACTAGTATTAACGAGGCTAAAAAGGATAAGGGTGATCCGTGTGATAGTGTAGTGCAATGCAAAAAGTTTAACAGAGGAATAATATTAGACTAATAGAAACATATTAGAGTAACTATCCATTTAGTCCCCAGTGGAGTCGCCAAACTATAAGAGGGGGGTGTGAGGAAAAATATCATCCATTAGAATTATATAAAATGCAGCAGGTAAGGGCCAGGAAAGATGGTGGAGTCACAATGGTCTCACTTAAGTACCACCTCCTTAGACAGTATTTCCTAGACATGCACTTCATATAATCCTAATAGAATCAAACTACTAATAAGTACCGTCTTCCCATAACACTACCACGGTACTAAGGATTTATGCCACGAAGGCATAGATAGATAGGAGCCGCCACCCGGGTAATAACCAGGACATATTCAATATTTCTTCTGAGGGTAATGGATGGTAACTTACTCCTTGAAGAGTTCCTACAACCGTCATTACCATAGCCCAATGTCTAGGTTTGGGATAGTGGGTACGTAAGGGGAAGGTGTTAGGCACCCCTTACGCTTGGTCTAACCTCGTTGATTCGAGTGCCAGTCCTCTACTAATATTTCTAGAAGTCTTGTTTATTATTCTTTTATTAAACTTTATCCTAAAAAATGAAATTATAATCTTACACACGCAAGTAATTCACAAAAGAGTTGTTGTTTACACACAATTTTCATGTACAAGTAATTCCATTCTATAGGGTTGCTAATTATTTAAATGATATTTACCAGATGACTAAAATTAATTTATTATTGAGAATTTAATTTACAAACAAATTCAATTTCAAATAACCCAACATTTCTATTTAACCTAATTAATTAATTTTCACCAAGTTACCCTGAGGATAATTGAACTAAGTTAATTATGTACATGTGTAATTTATTATAATATCACATAAGACCCAAACAATCACAACCTAATAAAGATTTTTAGCATACAAATTTATTTTACAATTACCAAGTGTTAAATTAAATTTATTTTACATGCCAATGTTAGTTTAATTTACAAACAAGATTAATTTTAATTTACAAAGTATTTATTTAAATTAATTACATGTAAAAGTAAGTTAAATTAAAAATAAAATTAATTTTAATTTACCAAATAAAAATTCTATTATTACTACAATTCCATGCCAATGGTTATTCGAGAAGTTTATAGCTACTTACCTGTTGGTAAATGCAGTTGCCATTGGAACAAGCTACCCTTAAAAATGGATCTTCTCTTCTAGTATGGCAATGATATCCTTGGCTTACTCTCGTTCAGCTCCACATAAGCTCCACACAAATGCCCTCTTTGGTACTTACCTTAGGACTACTTACCAATTTTGTTTGTAATAAAAAATAAAAAAACTAAAGAAAATAAAAGAAATAAAGAAAATATTAATAACAGTTTACATTGGATTTTAACTCTAGTCTCCTAAAGGGTTAAGATTCCTAATTAGTTACAACTACCTAATGGTCTAAGTCTTCTAACATGATCCAAACACTTCATAACACTTCTTGAATTAAAAGAACACAGAAAAATAGATCAAATATCAATTAAAACCTAAGAAAATACAAGAACATGCATAAATATACAATCTCCAAATTCTGGCAGATTAAAGGTAGCAAGAAATCCGATTTTTTAAAAATAGTTAGACATGCCTAAAAATCATAAAAAAAATTACAGAAGACAGCCTACAAGACCCTAGCCGAATGGTCTACATAAATCGTAACTTTTCTAAGTGACAGAATCGTACTATTTTTTTGTGAAATTCATAACTCATTAACCACAATAGATATGAATGCAAAACCAATTGGAAAAGATTCATAAGATTCTGAAATTAATTTTAGATGCTAGATTTACACAACAATATTAAGAAACAAGGGAGATATGGGCTCCACAAGTCGGGTATCCTGCAAATCGAATTTTACAGGAACCCTAATTTCAAACAGCCATAACTTACAAAATACAAAAGCTTTTTCAATGATTCTTGAACCTAAAATTAATAGAATTTCGTGAATAATAGGAATATAATTTTCCTAAAATTTTTATAGATTAAGAAAATAATAAAAAATAATAAAAACATGAGAGATTGAAAAGTAAATATGTGCAGAGTTATTTATCCCCGCAAATTAAACATGATTACATGATCTATATGAACATACAAGATAAATTGAAAACAAGGAATATAAAATTAAACATTACATGGCATAGATCTTGAAAAGAAAATAAAAGAACTAACCTTTAAGAAATATCGCTAGAAAGAAAGAAGAACTAAAAGAATTTTGGCTATTCCTCTCTATAATTTTTTTTCCTTTTTTTTTTTTTTGTCTTTTCCTCCACCTCCTTTTTTTTTTCTCTTTTTCCTCCTCTTTTTTATTTTTTATCAGTGAGGTATTTATAGGGTTTTCGGAGAGAGGTGTGATAGGGTTTGGAGTCTTAGGGTGATAAAGTTCAGATAACTTAAACAACTAAGATTGCAGAATTTGGGTGAGACTAAGATATGGATGAGGTGTTTCAACCAATAGGAAGAGAGAGGAAGAGAAAGGCACCAATAGAAAGTGAGGAAGAGGTGTGGTAGGGTTTGGAGTCCTTGGGTGATAAGGTTCAGATAACTTAAACAACTGGGATTGAGGAAATTGGGTGAGACTGGGGTATGGGTGAGGTGTTCCAACTAATAGGAAGAGAGGGAAAGGGGGGTGGTACCAATAGAGAGTGAGGAAGAGAGTGGGGCCAAAGGGGGAGAGAGAGTTTGTATGGGAGAGGGATAGAGAAAAATATTTTTTTTTATTTTAATTTTTTTTAAAAAAAATTAAATGGGTCATATTTAAAATTCCTAACTAGGCTTTCTTAAGTCCATGAGGCCCAATTAAACTTAATTAGGTTCATTTAAGAACTACCCATATTAAATTTAAACAAAACAAGATTTTATTTAAATTAAATTAATTTCTCAAAAAACATATTATTATTTTTTTCAAGATCATACCACAGAATTAATAATTCAGCTCCATGCCTTCAATTACATCTTACAGTCATATAATTTTTCATCATCGGGTTTCCTACAGCCTCAATGCACATACTCATCACAAAATAAGGGTCTACAAACACAATATTGATTGGAAATTTTGTGTAATGGTCTAAACTGTGTGTTATTGGCAACACGATTTTAATTAAATGAATTTCTATTGATTGGAAATTTCTGTGATGTTTTCCTTATTATGAAAAATGAGATTGTTATGTTTTGATAAATTATGCTCTATATTGAGTTTTAAACTTATTAGTTATGCACCACTGAGTAAAATACTCAACGATAGCTTCTTTATACTGTCGCAAATAAGGAGAAAGGCAAAGCAGCAGAGCGAGCTTCTTATAGCTATGGTTGAAGCTGTGATTGGATCATTTTCGGGTATACTAGTTATACCCTTTGTAAATTCATTTTGATGTAAATTTGTCCATATATATCTAAAAGACAAAATGAGCAGTTGTACAAATGAAGTTGTAATAATGTTTTGTTATCTTTTGGTTTGTAAATTTGTATAAGAACATTTATTTTAATTTGTACATGAGATGAGCACACTTTCATGGTATTGGATGAATGAAAAGAAATGACTGGAGTTTGATTGTGTTCAAATTGTGTATGATATATTTTTACAAATTGATTTTCAATAGGTTTGAAGAACTATTTTTACATAGTTTTAGCCGTAACCATGCAAAAAATTTGTAAAATTTTAAAAATGCTAATTTATTTCTAAAACAAATTTATGGCATATATCCAATCCAAGGACACTTTAATAACTCTTTTATCATCACTTTAAACTCTAAAATGAAATGGAATTGTTTTAAAATCCCTTGTAGTATATTTAATAGCTTATCAGTAGGTGAAGTTCGATAATTCATTAGGTGTACTACGGGATCATGTTGTACCTTACAGAGGGATAACGTGTGACAAGTTCCAAACATCCCAGCCTTCCGGATAGATGTTAGTAGCTGGAACAGTAGAATGCATGGGACTATCTCAAGTGGGGCGTTACATGTCTAACTATTCCATCAATTAGCATGTTGGCCACTAACATCACATACAAATCTTTTGGAGTGGTAGCAATAATGTTTATGAAGTCCACACAGAAATGTGACTTCCCATTCTTCTTCATCATAAGGACAATATTGGAAAGCAACTCTGCATATCTAGTAGGCATGATGAAGCCTACTTTAAGCACTTCTCTATCTCTACTTTGACCTTAAGCTAAATCTCCATAGACATTTTCCTTAGAGGCTGCTTGAATGGCTTGTATCCCTCTTTGATAGTCAACCTATGCTCATTGACCTCCCTTCTCAGTCCAAGCATCTCATCATAGCTCTAAGCAAAACAATCCTTGAACTCCTTCAGAAGTGTAATTAATTACTTCTTTAGGACTTCATCTAAAGAGACACTGATATAGGTAGGCCTTGGGCCCTCTGTAGTGCCCAGATTCACCTTTCCAAAGGATTCTGAACCTCAGCCCTTCTGTCATCTAACTAAGGTAGTGCTTCCTGAATATCTTTTACTTGTAGCTCCTGTTTTGATTCTGACTTCTCCTCAAGGTGTTCATCAACATAAATCATTTTTGAACCAAAAACGTCTGTCTCCTCTGATACTAGCTAGTCAAACACTACTTCCAATTGGAACTTAGCAATGGCAATAACCACCACTGCTTCCTCTTCCTTAGAAAGCTTAGTCATGGATCTTTTTGATGATTGGAATGCTCATCGGCCTATATGGCACGATAGCATTGGCTTTCAACAGATATGAAGCCTTCCTTTTAAAGAACCCCTATTGATCTATGATAATGTCTTTCTCAAAACCTTTTCGGCCTTTAGCCTACTTCAAAATCTGAATTGGGTTAAAATCTATGTCGTAGTATCTAGGTTCCACATTACTATTGGAGATTACAAATGGTATGTGGTCTACCCAAACTATCTCCATATCATCTCCATTCCACCATTTGATGTGGTAAAAAAGGAAGACAAAGATTAGAATGGATCCAATCTCTCCCTAGCAACAAATGATAATTTGCCTAAGAATTCACCATAAAGAATGAGGTAAGGCTAATCTTGCTGCCTACTGTGACATCCATTGGGATGACTCAAATTGCCTTTGTTGTTTCTCCTATAAAACCAAACATTGTAAATTTTGTGTGGACCGGGTCTTTTTCTAACTTTTCCAGTGCCCAAAACATTGTTAATGACATGACATTTACTGTAAAACCGTTATCCACTAGAATCCTCAAAACTGACTTAACATTAACATGAGCCATGGTATATAATGGCCTTATATGTTTGGCCAACTATGCATCTAGCTTCTTTAGAATAACTCTATTTGGATTGCCTCTTCCCATGTTTTAAACTGTAACTGAGCTTAGGCACCCATTTGGCTTGTCTTTCACTGTCTCTCTAATCGAATCTGCTTGTTTGTTTTTTACCCCCCGAGTCTTTAAACTGTTCCTTTTGGGTATTTAAAATGATGTGGGTAGCATAATTGAAGCAGCTGCATAACTAAATGGTACTGGGATCTCACCAACCATGAAACAATCCTGTGCTTGTGTCTACTAATCTAGCTGAGCATCAGATGGATCACCATTCGCACCCCATCCTGTAGGCTAGATTGATTCAAGTGGTATGTCAACTGAGGTGGTTTGGAGTATTTGACATAGAAGTCAAACTTGCTTAATGGTTGACCAAGCAAATCCCACTCCTGAGCTAATGATAACTGAGGCTCTTCTTTGTCTTGATTCTGATTCTTGGTGCTGTCATTAGCACCAAAGTCTTTCCTGTGGCATTGTTTGGCTCTCAATCACTATAATATTCTTTTTTATGTCCTGGTTAGCGACTTAGGAAACTTCTTATGCCGAACTAAACTCCATTCTCCAATAAGTGTGTCTCTAGATGGTACTATGAACCAAACCTTTCCTTTGTTACATTTAGCTTCTGATGCCCAGGTCCTATGGTCTATTCCACAGTTGTAACTTTCCTTTTTGATCTCATCTACTGTCTATCAGGAACCTTATAGATCTACTATTTAGGAACCGAAGCCAGCTTTAGCTTTGGTCCATAATCTTTTTTATGTTTGATTTCCAGCTTTCCCAATCCCTAAAAGTGCCTCCAAATTAATATTGTTATATCGACCATTGCCACTGATGGAAATGGGTCTTCATCTATCAACATTAAGTTTTCACTTTTCTGCAAAAATTTGATAACACACTTATTGATCTTATCTTGGACCAAAATTTTGAATGCCCAACAAAAGTTGGTATGATAAGTCCAAACATTATGGTATTTATAGTAGTCTTTACCCTTCACCTCTTCTTTAGATGGCATTCTGTGTCCTTGTGGAAGAGTAAAAAACTTTTCCTACAAAAGAAAATCAAAAATCTCCTCCACCCTTATTACGTTAAATGAATACTAGTGCTAGGTTGGCAGAGGGTTAGAAAAAGCTTTTCTCCATGGTTCTGGAGGTTTTGTCGATTTAGATAAAATAAGACAGACACAACTTCCCATATTAACAAAATCAGCAATACCCACATTATGAAATGTTTCCTAAAAATATGTACCTATAGAGGTTTTCCTTTTCTAGCTTTTTTCCCTAAGTAGTTCCTCATTGCTTGCTACTTTTATAGTAAGCTCAATGAAGTCCCTAAACAGCCTTAACTTAAACATGTCAATGTTGCAATAATTAGCAAGCTCACCACATTGAACAGTAAACCAACCAATATATTCTAAAGTAGACTACATCTCGTCACCTAAGAACAAAGTGAACTCAGGTATCTTGTAATGCCTAGGGTAGGGATTATTCTTATCCACCTAGGTGGGATAAGGTTGTGAAATTGAAAACGGCCTATTTGTTGAAGGCCAAGTCCATACAACTCCTGGACTATAGTCCTAAGGGCTTCACAGTCACATTAGGTTTTGGATGATGAACTATGGGTGCATGTATAAGTAGTGGTGGTGGTGCTACATGATTAATCCTAGCATTCTCCTTATTATTGGCTGCATTATTCAGGATAGTATTTTCATGTGCTTTATTATATACATATGGGTGAGTTTAATGATAAGTATTAGTAGACAGATTACCTCCTTGACGACCAATGAATGACTTTACTGCTTGAGTAGCTGTAGACATTAGAGTTGCTTCTCTCTTATGAGGTGGTTGGTAGCACAGTTCTTCCTGGGTTGGAGTTGTTTGCACCTGATTGGACTCAGGTTGGTTAGCCAATGGTTGGCTAGTTGGAGTTGATGTTTGTCCCACGAGTGTTCTAGCTTTAGGTGAATTTTTCCTAGATCCTTTGCTAACTCGCTCTAATTGAACAAACAAAAATTTGAAACTAGCTTCAAAATAGTCTTAACACTGGCTCCAATTTGTTCCATAACTTGTTGAGCAATTTGAACGCCAATGCTAACTATGCTAAAGGCAATTGGAGTTACCTCTTATGTTGGGAGTAACTCATTGTTAGGATTTTATTGTTCGTTCTCATTGAGATTGAGATTAGATTTATCAGCTAGTCTTTCAAGGTCATACCCTATGACTTATTTTTCATAAAAACTTCTTGTTTTGGGCATGATGATTAAAACTCTTGTGTGCAAACTGTGATCTTTGAATGAGAATGGAAAAAAAAAAAGCAGGATGCGTCCCCCTGGGTGTGCCAAATTGCTATTTTCTTATGAAATTGATTTTACTCAATTTATACGTGTTAAAAACACATATGGCCTTTTCTCACATGTGATTTAGATTGTGGTCATGCCAAGGATGCGTATGATGTGCACCGTTCTAACTTCTGAACAAAATGATTAATGGGAAAGAAAGGACTTAATCTTCCTTTGAGTTTCTTAACTCCATAATGATGTGCTTCATTAGGATCTCTACTCATTCAGCTTTTGAAAGAATGGAAGAGACCTTGATTACTTGAGAAAAACTTAACAGGAGGCTTGTGCATTGAAAAGTAAAAGTATGCTTAAAAGTAAATTGATCATTGCAAAAAATGTAAAGGTTGCATTACAAAAGTAAATTGAGCACTTAACTAAAAATTAAATCTGTGCATTAGAAAAGTAAATTGATCGCTTTGCATAAAAAGTAAATTTGTGCAATGAAAACATAAATTGATTATCACACCTTACCCCTCTGTAAGGCATAACATGATCCCATAGAATACCTAATGAACTACTAAACTTCACCTACTGATAACTCAATAAGTACCCTACAAGGGATTTTAAAACAATTTTCTTACTTTTTGGAAGTGGTGAGCATTTTCTAATAGGTATTAAAAACATTTAATTGGAGTTTAAAAACTAGTTAGAATTTTTGTCCATTTTATTTGTCCGTAAATTTTGAAAAAATTTCGGCAGAGTGCTGTCTGTATTTTAAGAAAACAGTTCTTCAAAAACCTGTAAAAACACTTCCAATGATTTTTTTTCATCAAACTCACTACTACCTCAACACAATTCAATATCATTTCTCAATTCAATTGTCATTAAAAACAGTACTCACTAATTCCATTCATATTTCATTATAATAAATTATCTTTACATTAATCAACCAAACTTTACATTTACAAATCCAAAATACTATTATTACAAACTCTATACAACTGCTCATGATCAATTTTTACATATACATACAATTACATACACAAATATAAACATTACATTCAGGGTATACATTTATACCCGACAAAACTTCATGAAAGGTGGCTCCCCGATCCTCAGCAGCTCACTCTGCTGCTCTTCTAGTCTCTATATCTACGACCATAATAACAGCCATCGTTGAGTACTATGACTTAGTGGTGCACAACACACTAAAATAACCTTTATGTATAATTTAAATTATACTTATTCAAAAACTGAACTGAATATGATCAATAAATACAAAACATGATTTACAAGCTTTTAATCCAAATAATTTCATTTCGAAAGTCTCAAACAAATTTCATAAAAATACACAGTTATATCGTGCCATTCGAAATAATAATCATCTCAATAGCCAGAGGCTTATGAGAAATTACATCACAAGGCTAGCTAGCTCAAATATATGGATATCCATTCAATTTCTTCTTCTACTGGCACACACCTCAACACTTCAGCCAGAGAAGGAATCAAAATTCGAAACTATTTCTTTCCACTAGTCATGCTAGTGAGGTATTCAAAAATATGGTCATGACACTGTGGTTTCAAAACTATCTTAACAATTTATTAAACATTTATTGCCATTTCAAACACATATAAGTAAACTTTCAATAATTTAAGTCAAAAGCATAATACACATTTTGCAATATAAGTAATTCATTTCATGCACTTTGTAAGTGAATTTTAAATAATATTGATGTTGTGCACAAACCTTATGCGAGTCGCCTCTTGGCCTTGACTCGATGTCTCGGGTTCTTTCTCGGTATTCTTTTCAACTGAAACACACAATTTCATAGTGTTTCAGTATCATAATTTATCATAAATCCAAAAATGAATTCAAATCTACTTATACCTAGCTTTAATATGCTAAACTTGACGGTCTTTAAAATTTATATTTTGAGATTACTATTCACGATACTATTCAAGTCAATTTGTTGACTTTCTAATGCTTAATAGATATGGGAATTCTAATTTCACCCACATACCATATTTTGGTTACTTAATTTGTTGGTTTTGGTTGTTTTCTCAAATCTTAAGTCTTTTAGGCACAAATTTAAAATTTTCAGTTTTGGTTTCCTATTTTGTACTGTTCCATTAGTCATGTTGCTATTAGAATTTGGATAAGTTTTCTTCATAGAAGTTATTCCTTATTGTCTTAACTTTATTTCCCTTTTTGAATCACTCCATTTGGAGTTTTGTAGCACAAGTTATAGCCATTTGAATATAGCTGGCCGGATTTGGTTTTACTCAGAATTCTGGGCAAATTCTGGGTTTTGGCAATTTTTGTGGTTGACTGCAGGTGGATTTTCAAACCGATTATGGTCAAAATTTGGGTTTGTTTTCTTCATGAAAGTTGTAGGGCTATGTATCACCTTTCTACTGGTAATTTTAGGTCATTTGGACCTTCCTAATCCAAGTTATGGTCATTTGCGTAACTACTATTCATTTGGTCATTTTTATACAGGTTAGTTTGCCTAATCCGGATTTGGCCAATTTGTTCACTAAGTTATGGTTACTTTTTGGGCATGATTCCTGAATGAAAAATGCGTCATTTTGTGTCTAGTTTCATTCTCAATTGCGCTCATACCAATTGGGTGTCCCTGAAAGGGACCTAGGTCATACTTCCTGCAGAATGACCATAACCAATCCGAATTTAAACTTAGTTCCAACACTTCATACACACCTCAAATGGTCACACTTAACCATTCCTCAACTCAAATAAGGTTAACTATATCATTTGGCTAATTCTCAAAATTTCTTCCCAAACCTAGGTGCCAAGAACCTTAATTCATAAAATTCAAATTAATACATTCTAAACATCTATCCATTGTCTACATACACAATTCAACCTAAACAATCATTAAAATGCATCAAATTCTTTCATTCTCAACCCTTCCTACTGCTGGCCGAATTTCTAGTTTGTCCCCCAACAGTTCTTTTAATTTTAAGTTAAGATCTAAGTTACTAACACTAAAAACATAAGTATTAAACACTAAATCTCCAATTCAAACCACTAACCTTAACTTGGAAGTTCAACTCTTCAATTTCTTCCTTTTCTTCTTTTCTTTCTTCTTTAAATTCTTCCTCAAGTGAAGATAACAAGCTTTTGTGAATTAATTTTGGGGAATTTAGGGTTTAGTTGGGTGATTTGGAAGCTTGGCGCAAGCTTTAATGGTGAAACAAAAATGGAGGAGGGTGAGAATGAAGGTGGCCGAACCACTTGGAAGAGGAGGTCTGATTTTTTTCCTTTTTTTATGTCATTTAGGTCTTTAATTATGATTTAACTTAAGGACCTCGACGTCACATTTTATGGTTCGAAATTTGAGTTTAGACTGATCTCACAGTCCTTCCTGAGAAGGTCACCCATCGCTGTGACTCCCGGCTCATTTAACTTCTTGTGTTCTATTTTTCTTATTTATACTTAACTATTTGACAATTACTAATTATTTGTTTTCAGGGCTTATCTAGTTATCTTAGATGTGGGTCTAATCCACTTAATTATCCAGACCAACACTGGTCACTAGAACAGTGAAATATACCAGGCTATGCAAATAGGGGTGTTACATTGATTACTTTGCAAAAAAGTAAATTGATCGCATGGAAAAGTAAATTTGTGCATGAAAAGTAAATAATCACTTGGCAGGAAATTAAATCATTACTTGAAAGGTAAATTGGACATTTAAAATTAAATAGGCTAATTGCAGAAATATGGATAAGAAAGCTGTAATTTGAATTGGAAATTGAAAAGATCACTTACAATAATTGAAATATGTACAGGAAAAATGTAAATTGATTGCTTGAATTGAAAATAAAAGACTAATTGCTTGACTAAAAAAATAAAAGACTACTTGAAAATGTAAATATTACTGAACTAGAAAAAATTTAACCTAAGACATTATGTCTGTCAAGTATTGATTGATCGATTGTGTCTTCTTGCTCTTGCCTAGCACGTCAATTTATAGAGAAGCTTTGCTTGCTAGCTAAGTTTGGTGGTTACCACCTTTTCCATCACTTCTACTTTGCTCTCCTCACTAGCCCACTACTTGCAAGTTTCAATAACCACCACTAACTCCCGTAACCACCCATTCACACCACTTAACCCACTTTCCTACTACTCCACTTCCATGCTTATCTTTAGTAGATATTTTTAGACACTGAATAAATAACACGCACATGTACGGGTATTTATTTAATTGGTCTAGCTCTACATAATTAATACTCATTGATTATTGGTCTTTTGCCAGCTTGAGCTATAGGCTTGATCATAATAAATTAGTAATTTAATTTTATATTTTAGACCCATTAATTAACTGAGACCCAAAAATATTAAAATAAAATTGTATTGTAAACAAATATATCATTATCTAGAATCATATTTACATGGGGACTTTCATAGAAAATACTAGCTAATACATTCGCCACTTCCTTAACCTTATATAAAAGTTATTTTTCCCTCTAAACTTCAGTTTTAAACTAAATTGTTACTTTAATTTAAAATTTTATACTGATTGAAAATAAATTTACTCAATCAATACACCAATATGCAACACGCGTAGGGGTAAAATTGGTGTTTTGTTTAAATTGAAGTAGCAAATTGGTTCAAACAAAAATTTAGAGGATAAATTAACTTTTTGTGTAAAGTTCAGGAGACTATGGATGTATTTAGCTCAAAATCACTAAATAAATAGGATATAGTAAAATTATCTTAGAAAAAGTTAGTTAATAAGAATTCAAACTATGATGAAATAAAACCCAACCAAGTTTGTACAAAAGAAGATCTCTTGAAGTCACCCAAATATTAGTAGATGAATCAGAGATAAAATGAAGAAGAGAAAAAGTTTCAGCAAAAATCCTCATGGTGATTGGAACGACTCTTTTTTAATAGAGTCTACGGTTATGCATACATTTGTTACCAAATAGGTACAATATTGCAATAGTGTGTACCTTTAAAATATGTATTTAAAACTAAACTAATTCTATTAAACTTATAATTAATGTTAGTTTATTTTTAAAAACTATATAACGATTTTCACATAACAAAGGCATGAGAAGCCATCAAATAAGATAACAGATGTGTTTGAGCCACCAATTAAGTTAATAGATAATAGGTATGATGGAATTTCAGTGTCAGAAAACTTTTAATCACCCTTGAATTATGAATTATAGTTATTCTTATTCTTTCATTAGCTTTACACTTATATAATAGTTATGGACTGAATATCAAAATTAATTGAACCTTCTAAAGCCCAATTTTCCTCTTTGTATAGCAAACTACATAGGTAGGCCATGTAGTTCATGCTTATTATGAGGCAAGGCCTTGTAGTGTTCTGCCTCTCCATTTAAGGATGAGCATTCAGTAAAAAGTGATCAAACCGCTAAAATTGAATTAACTAGAATTCTTAGTTTTGCAAATTGAACTAAACTGAACTACTAAGGGAACCAAACTGAACTGAATCGCACTAATTCAGTTCGATTCGGTTCGATTTAATACAAATCGAATTTGTTAAAATGCAACCTCAACATTGAATCCAGTGTCCCAAAATTCTCATCCAACTCCCAAAAATTCAAGCATGCATAACACACAATATGAAAATCCATTAGAGATGGAAAAAAATACAGCTAATCACATCAATATAGAACACACCCAAAACAAGCTATAAGTGCAAATTCCATTCAAAGCCTCACAAATCGCAATCACAAGTAATTTAACAAATAAATAATTCAAGAATAGAATCCATTCAAGAAATACCAAAAAGCCATAATATAATATACAAACAAGATGAGAATGAGAAAACATAGGGGCCAAGGGTGAGGGAAGGCTAGGCTTCAATAGCGAGGACATGTAAGAAATCCTCTAGCAAACAATCGACAATGGCTAGGAGACATGGAGAATAGTTAATTTCAATGCAAACAAACGCTTCAATAGCATTCAATTTGAGAGATCGTCTTCATAGACAGGAAGAAATGTAAGAAATCCCTTAGCAAACAACCGATGAGATGATTACAGGAAGGAAAAGAGACACAAGATGGAGAAGAAAAAAGGAGCAAAAAGGAATAAAAGTGCTAGGGATTTTGGTTTGAGGCGATGTTTCCATGGACTAAATGAAGAAGTAGAAATGATTAAAGAAGAAGGTTAGGTAGCTGACAAAGAAAAGGAGAATTATATATCAACCCTAATAACTAAAATGTATGTGTTTTAATAGGTTTTTGGTTTAGTTCGGTTTAATTGAATTTTTTTCTCTCTAAAATCAAACTAAACAAAAATAATCAAAAAAATCTAAAAACTAAAATTTAACTGAACCAAAATACATGAAAGACCGAACCGAATTACTGAATTAGGGAGGTTTGGTTCAGTTTATTCAGTTCAAATTAAATAATGCTCACCCCTATCCCTATTTCCTCATCATAAGGCTAGGCCATGTTGTCATCTCTTAACACACAACTAGGCTACACACAATTAGGCTATGTATTACACTGAATAATCCTATATATTTTGCATGAAAAGTACATAAATTTCTGTCCAATTTAGACTTTAATTCCATGCATCCCAAACATCAACTTTAGGATAATCAATATATATCTTCATTTCACATACCAATCATCATCATAATGTAATCATAACCATTTAGCAAGATAAATAAGAATAATAGGATACATGTAATTCAACATGGATCGAGAATAATTACTTAATAAAGAGTTCAAATCATTTCATGCTCCTTAAGCATACTTGCAATATGTGTCACAATTTCTCCATTTCATCACAATCAAGTCAAATTGGTAATTTATCAAAGCATACATAACTCATTCACAAATAACACATAATGTACCATTTTAATCTTATTATCCATACAAGACAACAATGGTAAATTCAAGATATATATCATACATAAAATTTAGGATTTTTGAGTCTTTACATACTAGCTTAAAATTTTGAGATCAAAGCTGTTAGAGAATAATTTATTTATACTGCACCATTTTAGTGTAGTTAGTTTACTGGTTGAACATGTGTATCTTGTTCTAGAAAGTTGCTATTTTTCTCTCTATAAAATCTTTGTAAATAAAGACATTATTCTATATTCTTCATAAATCAATCAATGAGAAGATTCTTTTTCTTTCTTAAATCAATTGGTATCAGAGCTAGGACAGACAGTTATTTTTTTCTTCTTCCTTTTTTTTTATCTAAGGTTTTTTCTCTAGATCTGTAATTCTACTGAAGTTTATTGAAGATTTATTAAGATTGATCTTGTTTCTTCTTCATTTCTAGTTTGTTTTGTTATTGTTGATTATTTTTTTCAAAGATTAGATTACTAAGATACGATAGTCAATACCTCAGTTACTGAGGATTCTACATCCATTACACAGAATCAAGAGAATCAGGGAGATAATGATTCAATTATAGTGGTTTAATTATTGTGGATTTTTATCTTCCTTTGCATATTTTAAGCTTATTTCTCTTGTATTAGAAGGACTTGAGAATTTTAGCTCTTGGAAACAATCTATGATTATTGCTTTGGAGGCTAAGAACAAAATAAGAATTATAAATGGTTCTATTAAACTTGTTGGAGCATCTTATCCTTTACATTCTCTGTGGAGGAGATGTAATAGTCTAGTTAAGTCATGGTTGATTAGTGCAATGTCCAAAGAAATTGCAGATACAAAAGAAATTGTAGATACAATCATCTATTTGCCACATACTTCTGATATTTAGAAAGAGCTTTCTCAAAGGTTTTCTTGTAATAATGCTGCAAAAATTTTTTAGCTGAAGCAAGAAGTTCATATGCTCAGTCAGGGCAATGATTCTATTGCAGTATATCCACTATAAATTTCAAAAGATTTAGAATGAATTACATGAGTTGACTTCAGTTTCTACTGAATTTGATAAATGCATGGAATTTCTTATGGGACTTGATGAAACTTACAGTCAGGTGAGGAGTCAAATTCTTTTGATGGATCCCTTCCTTATACTAAATCAGTTGAATGGTAAATTGATTCAAGAAAAATCACAGAGAAAAGTATATTCTAGTGCACAATTTATCAATTCAACACCTGTAGCTTTTACAGTCATTCCATCTTAGGGTTCATTTATTCCTCAAGGCACAGCAAGAGGAAAAAAGAATTTTACTTGTAATTATTGTGATAAACTAGGTCACAAAAAGGATGCATGTTTTAAATTGGTGGGATATCCACCTAATTTTAAGTTTAATAATGCTGGAAGAGACACTACTCTAGTCAAAGCATAAGCAACACATATTACTGCCTTCGATACTTCTAGTGTTGGTACTAATAATGTAGGTACTGGAACCACCCATGCACCACAGTTCACCTAGGCATAGATCCAACAATTGATGTCCTATTTATAATCTCTCAATGGTAGACAGTTTTCAAGGTGTTCTTAGGAGGTTCACATGGTAGGTATAGTTCACACCTTTACATTTTCCAATATTATCCATACTTGGATTATAGATAGTGGAGCATCCAACCACATAACACATATTCCATACGTCAATCCTGTAACACCCTCATACTAAGTAGTCTGGTACATTCTACTGTTCCAGTGATTAATGTCTATCCGGATAGGTAGAATGTCTAGAACTATATTTAAATTACATAGAGGAGTCATAAATAAAACTGACAAAGATCAAATGAGGTTGGATTAAAATGGGAGTAATGAAGCACAAATAAGTTAAATGAGCCTAGGCCCGAATGATGAATGACCGATCCGGGAAGTGACTGCGAGCTCAGTTGCTACCCTAAATTCATGTGGGACTCCATGGCATCCTTAATTAAGGGTTAATTGTGAAATCATTGGGAATGAGAAAATCATAGAAAGGAAAAAAAATAAGTATAAATAAGGGAATCAGAATCAAAGGACTTAACGGGTATTATGGAAAAAAAAAAAGATGAATTATAACCGATGAGGGGCATTTTGGTCAATTCACTCCAAGAGGTGACTTTTGACCTAAATGTCCATTAAATTATATGAGATTAAAATTTTGAAAAAGAATTAAAAATATGGAATGGTGTATGGAAAAGAAAGGAAAGAAATGAATTTTTCAAATTTTAATTATATTATGACATAAGCATGACTTAATAATGACATAATTAAAATTATAATTTAAATAATTTAATCTAGACATTTATCTACACATATATTAGAAGAAAAAAATGATTAAGACAAAACAAAAAAATTTACTTCTTCTTCTTCCATAGGCCGACCACATCTTCTCTCCCTCCTTCATTTTCGTCCATTGATGAACATCTCAAACTCCAAAACCACTAAAATCCTTCCATAGATCACTTAGTTCCTTAAAAGAAAAGTTGATTTTGGGCCTTGATAAGAAGATTTGAAGCAAAAGGTTGAAGAAATTTGGTGATTAAGACAAAACAAAAAAATTTACTTCTTCTTCTTCCATAGGCCGGCCACATCTTCTCTCCCTCCTTCATTTTCCTCCATTGATGAACATCTCAAACTCCAAAACCACTAAAATCCTTCCATAGATCACTTAGTTCCTTAAGAGAAAAGTTGATTTTGGGCCTTGATAAGAAGATTTGAAGCAAAAGGTTGAAGAAATTTGGTGATTAAGACAAAACAAAAAAATTTACTTCTTCTTCTTCCATAGGCCACATCTTCTCTCCCTCCTTCATTTTCCTCCATTGATGAACATCTCAAACTCCAAAACCACTAAAATCCTTCCATAGATCACTTAGTTCCTTAAGAGAAAAGTTGATTTTGAGCCTTGATAAGAAGATTTGAAGCAAAAGGTTGAAGAAATTTGGAAGATTAAAGGTTGTCAATTAAGGTAGGTGATCTTCCAAACTTTAATTTCCTTTATATTCATTTAATTAAGTCTAGTTATGGAAAAATAACATGAGAAATTGAAGAAATCATTCTTGAATCTTGAGAGGGAATTTTTGGCTAGCTTAGGGTATAAAAGGGTTTGATGTAATTTGGTTGAATTAAACATGAATTAGAGCTTAAGTGATGTGGTATAGATGGTTAATATGCTAAATTGCATGAGTTTGCATGAATTTGGGATGATGAGGAATTAGGGCTTTGGGAGAATTAGGGTTTTGTGATATGTCGCTCAATGAATGTTTATAAGGCCAAATTTTGGTCATTTGGTGTATTTTGGTTGTGAATTGATATTGTTTTGGGTGAGGGAAATGATGAATTAGTAGGGTGCTAGTGTGCTGGAATTCTAGACACTTGAGTCTAGCACACTTAAATAATCATAAGATGAGCTACACAAGTCCGATTAGTGTGAAACCAATTGGAAATGAAACATAAGACATAGGGCTAAATTTTTCATGAAGACACCCTGCTTAGGAAATGATCATAAGTTACCCTAAATGAGCCTTAAATTCAGATTGCAATTCTAGACCTAACCAAAAATAACAAAATGAACAGTACTTAGTAAATTAGGATCATTCTAGAAAACTTTAAATTAGGTAATTCTTGAACCAATGGAAACCTGAGACATAGGAGAAAATTTCTTATGAAGAAGAGCCAAATTATGACCCTAACTTGATCAAATTGCTAGAAAAAATTAGTCCAGCAAATCTGCCCTGATTCTGGACTAACCTAGAAATCCTGAACAATGAGCTATTTTTTGGCAAAATTTTCATAACTTGGGCTATAAAACTGTAAATGTAGTAATTCTAAATCTAAAATTCTCATAAGACATAGAACTAAAAACTTCATGCTATGACCAGAACCCAGTTCTTAGAGCAAAGTATGGAAATTATTGGGATAAGTCAGGAATCCTAAATCTGGAATTCTTGCTCCTTAGCTAATTGGCCCTGTGACCTCCGAATGGTTATTAAGCCATAACTTCCTCTACAAAACTCCAATTGAATTGATTCAAAATGATTTAGCAACCTAAGACAAAGACCTAAAATATTGTTTTAGGGACTGGGGCCAAATTATGAGCTTAAGATGCTCGGATAGAGAATGCAAAGTTAAGGTACAAATATGAAAAATCTAGAATTTCAGGATATGGTACCTAGAATAGTGTTTAATATTTTGGTCATAACTTGAGATCCAGAACTCCAAATTGAGTGATTCAAATTGGTAAATAAAACTAAGGCATATAGGAATAATTTTCATGAGGAGATGACTAAAACTAGGTTAAAATGGAGTTGCAAAGTCATGGTTCCACACTGTCCAGAACTAAAAATTATTGAAATTGCATAGCCAACTTAGGAAATTCATTAGGCATTCATTGGATAACTTTTAGAGATAATAGAGATGAGTATTGAGACATTTTAATTATGTGTTTCAATAAAAAAGGAGACCTTGGGAGACAAGAAAAAGTAAATCAAGAGAAAGGAAATCCATTGAGGTTCGTGCACAACTAACCCTTTTTCTATGTTTTAAAATTTGAGATTAATTTGAATGAATTTATATGAATGAATTTATATGAATGAATTATGATTTTCCCTTGCATTTGAGAACTTTAATTTTATGAAATGAATTTGTGAAAGTGAAAAGACGAATGTTGGCCCTTTTATATCATTGTAGCAAGGGGGTGGGCCAGTTTTGAATGATTTTAGAAGTGTTTGAGAAATTTATGTGTTGCCAACCCTTTGTGGGTTTTATGATGATTTGAATGTGATTATTGTTTTTGTAAATGTGATTATTGATTGAGAAACCTTTGAAAATTATTTTTAAACCACAGTTAGCATGACAGTTCCTTACTGTGTTCCTCCTCTTTTTATGGGGTTGAGTTTGATTATGTGATCCTCCCTCCCTAGTTTATCAGTTGAGGTTGAGTTCGGATGAGTACTCATATAGCTAGCTAGCCACCTCCCTCATTAATAATAATTAGTGAGACTGTAGATTGCTTTGTCGTAGTGTACAACATGGCATTGATCGAAAATTTTGTGTCATGACCCTAACTATGTGATTGTTGGCAACACAACTGATTGATGAATGCTTTGATAAAATGTGATTGAAAAATATAATGTCACACCCTACCCCTCTGTAAGGCATAACATGATCCCGTAGTATACCTAATGAATTACCAACTCCGTCTACTGATAACCCATCAAATACACTACAAGGGATTTTAAAAACTTTTCTTACTTCTTTTACCGTGGTGAGCACTATTTACAGGTATTAAAAACCTTTTTAAATTGTAGTGATAGAACTGACACATTTGAATTTTTTTGGAATTTCTGTAAAAATTTTGGAAGAGTGCCATATGTATTTTGGATAAAACAGTTCTTCAGAAAACCTGTGAAAAACACTTCAATAAATTTCCAAATCTCAACTTCAACATTTTTTTCAACCCAACACAGTTCTCAAGTCAAATTCACAGTAATTTTTCAAGGACTGAGATAAAGAAATATAATACAATTTTTTACAAGTCAAAATATCTCATAATTTACTTTACAACTTCAATGTACAACTTTTATTTACAACTGCTCAAAACCAAAAACAATATGTACATACAGTGAACATACATTACATTACAAAATACAAAATACTGGTATACTCATTATACCCGGTAGTCTCTCGCTGGAGGTACTAGCAGCCTAGTCTGCTACCTGCTGCATCTGTCTACTGCGGACAATAAAAGCTATCATTTGAGACAATGTCTCAGTGGTGCACAAAATTAACCAAATACAATTTAAATCACAATTCATAAGTCATGTAAACAGTGGATACTTAAAACCATAGTTAATTTCAATACAGTAATTGTCAACAAAAATTTAAACTCCATTTCTCAATATCACAACAAATTTCAATAAGTCAGATCGTGGTTGAATTCAAAAGATAGTATATGTCAATAAGAGTTTAAATTCATTTCACAATCTCACAATACATATCAATAAATCACACACAGCTTTAATCATGTTCCCAAGTTCAATTCATCCCAAAAGCCGATGGCTAATGAGGTATTCAATTCATCCCAAAAGTCAATGACTAATGAGGAATAACATAGCTAGCTAGCAAAAATATGAGTACTCATTCTATTCGTCCTCAACAGGCACACACCTCAACACTTCAGCCAGAGAGGGAATTCAATTCATCCCACTAAACAAGCTAGCGAGGAATACAATCAATGTACATGATAGTTGTGGTTTCAAACCAATTACAGTGCTTTTCAATCAATAAGTATCCATCAAATATCATTCAAACCATTTTTCACAATTTCACAACTTAAAACAATAATATGCAAATAGTCATAATTTATTTCAATTGAAAATAATTCAAAAGAAATAGTTGTTGTGCACAAACCTCGATAATCGTCTCGGTTACGGACTCGATATTTCCTTCCCTTTTCACGAGTCTTTGGTGGCGAAACACAATTTGAAGTGTTTCAGTACTAAATTAAACTGTCTCTAACGATAATATTCGATAAGTAATTCACTGAAGGCTATTATTTGCTCAATTACCTAATATACCGACCCTCGATGCGTTTTAGGTAAATTAGGTTTTTGTGTCATTAATATGTCACATTCGACAGGGTTTTAGGGTTGGTACATTTTACCAAACTCATTTCTATGTATACTGCGTTTCCTTGCATTTTATTGCAAATTACTGGATTCCGGGATACTAGTTTGATCTAGCCGGACGACCTAGTTCCCTCGGTTTTCGGGTTTCGGTTAAAACTACAAACTTGTAGATTTATGTCTTATGGAACGCGGGGCAAAATTTTAGGTCAATTTGAGTTAAGTAGGCCAAGTTATGGTCATTATACTATTGCTGGTCAAATGGCATCAAATTAGGTCAATTTTAGGTCAATTTGGTCAACTTTGGTTCGGCCAGTTTTTGGACCCGAACTTGTGCAAGCTGTTTGACTTACTTCTGGTCATTTCTGGGCTTTGGTGTCTTCATAATACTTGTAGGTATGGGTCTTAACTATTCATGGTTAAAATTTCAGGTCAATTGGACCTGTTTTGAGTGAGTTATGGCCTAAACACTAACTGCTGCCCAATTAGTCAAATTTCAGGCCTCAAATGTACTCAATCCGAATTGGTCATTTTTCATATCACCTTGCAAGCATAATTTTGGTATGCTTTCTCAATGAAAGTTGGCACATTTTGTGCCTAGTTTCACCTCCAATTGGTCTCATACCAATTGAGGTTATACATTTAAAGTTATTGACTAAAATGCATACTGCCTTTAATTACTTTGCTTATACATGTATCCATTACATATTTAATTGCTATATGTCCACTCCCCTTACAATTTCTGTTTTGGTTCATTACCAAAACCATATTCCACTTTACATTAACATCACTTTGGGTAGATTACAAACATCCTTAATACACCAATTAAAGCTCACATTTACAAAGTCTAAATACAATCACATACACACCTAAACATCACTAATTCTTACATACACTTTGCACAATCAATCTATATACATATCCATCAAACTTCTATGTCAATATTCTGCCAACACCTTCATGAACACACACATTTATTCAAGAACCCCAAAGCTGCCGAAAATCTTCCTCAATACCAAAGTGTCCTACAATCATCAATTTTCATCCAAGTGCAAAAATCACCTTATACATATGAAATAATTTACTAGGATATTAAATCACCATAACCAACATCATTTCTCATCAAATATATGCACAATTATTTCATCAAATACATGACTCTATGGCTGTCCAAAATGAACATCTCAATAACTCTTCAAACTTAAAAATTTTCTTCACAAAACCAACACCCATAACATGAACACAAAGTTTAACAAAGCTATCTTCAAAAATGCTAACTTACCTTATGGTTGGAACTTGCCAAACCTTGATTAAACTTCTTAAATTTGGTATCAAGCTCTTCCTTATGATGTGTAGACAAACTTTCATGAAGAAACCTAAGTGTTTAGAGGTGAAATGAATGGGTTAGATGAAGCTTGAAGAAAACGCCCATGGAGGTTTTCTCCTCTCTTCAATTCGGCATGGGAGGTCCAAGTGAAGAAGATGAAGCTTCTGCTTGGTTTAGTGGACTTACATCTGCCCCATTAGGTGTTTATTTTATTCCCTTAGTGACCCACTCACAAATTTTAATCATATAATAAGCTAAATTTTCACTTATTCCACATTAAACCCTTAATTCTCACTATTTACTTTAGGTACCACCAATTTAATTTTTCATTTTATTTTCTAAGTGTAATATTATTTATTTTTAGTGGACATTTAGGTCAAAAGACAATTCGGGATGTCAAATGACCATAATGCCCATGTTCGGGCTGCATTCCCGATTTTTCGGTAACACCGGGTTTTGTCTGTTTTTCGATTTCTCACTTTTCTTTGTACTAATTATTTAATTTTTCTTTGATCTTCCTAATGATATTTATTCTTCAATAAGGGTCTATTTAAGTCCTAAAAATGTTTTCCAGGGTTCCCATGATCCAGGCTAGTCAACGGTCCACGCCATGACTTCCGGTCTGATCACCATCGTTAGGATTCCCGGCTCGCTTAACTTGGTTACATTTCTTTGCTATGATTTTTCCTTTGTTTTTCTTGTATTTTCTTTTCTTGTATTTCATTATTTTATGTCTCCTCACTCATATTGAAGTGTAGTTCTAGGCATCCTAACTGTCCGGACAACACTGGTCACCGGAGCAGCAGAACGCACTACCGAACTTAGGGGTGTTACAATTCTCCCCCCCTTAAATAAATTTCGTCTCGAAATTTTACCTGGCATTAGTCTTTGAATAGCTGTGGGTGCTGTCTCCTCATATCCTCTTCACGTTCCCAAGTAGCTTCCTAGCCTGAATGATGGTTCCACAACACTTTAACCAGGTGTATCTGTTTATTCCTCAGCTGCTTCATCTCATAAGCCAGAATTTTTATGGGTTCTTCCTCATATGAAAGGTCTAGATTTACCTCAATCTCTTCAACTGATAGTACATCAGATGGGTCAGATCTGTACCTCCTTAACATGGACACATGGAAGACACTGTGTATCCTTACTAGCTCTGGAGGTAATGCCAACCGATATGCCAAAGGACCCACTCTTTCCAGAACCTCATATGGTCCGATGAAATGAGGACTCAGTTTCCCCTTTCTGCCAAATCTCATAATCCTCTTCCAAGGAGAAACTTTGAGGAATACCTTATCACCTTTGCATACTCAATATCTCTTCTTTTCGGATCAACATAGGACTTACGACGATCCGATGCGACCTTGAGTCTATCTCTAATCAATCGATCTTTTCCTCTGTCTGTGGACAATTTACGCCCAATCATCTTCCTTTCACCTACTTCATCCCAACATAAGGGAGTTCTGCACTTTCTACCATACAAAGCTTCATATGGAGGCATCCCAATACTTGATTGGTAGCTGTTGTTATAAGCAAACTCAATCAAAGGCAAGTGTGTATCCCAACTACCTTCAAATTCAATCACACAAGCCCGTAGCATATCCTCCAATATCTGAATAACCCTTTGGTGGCCATGCATGCGTGGGTGGAATGTTGTGCTGAAGTTCAATCTAGTTCCTAGGGCTCTCTAAAGGCTACCCCAGAATCTAGAAGTGAACCTAGGATCTCTGTCAGACACAATTGATACTGGCACTCCATGCAGTTTTACAATCTCATATATGTACAATCTGGCCAATCTTTCCAGGCTATAGTCCATCCGAACTGGTAAAAAGTGAGCAGACTTGGTCAATCTGTCAACTATAACCCATACTGCATCATGTGTCCTTGGAAGTCCTATAACAAAATCCATAGTTATTCGTTCCCATTTCCACTCTAGTACTGACAAAGGATGTAACAAACCAGCTGGAACTTGATGTTCTGCCTTTACTTGCTGACAAGTTAGGCATTTGGAAACAAACTCAGCTATATCCCTCTTCATACCCATCCACCAGTAATGCTCTTTCAGCCCTCTGTACATTTTAGTTCCACCAGGGTGCATAGCAAATGGAGACTCATGTGCTTCCTTCATAATGATTTGTCTCAATTCCACATCACTAGGAACGCACACTCTGCCCTGATGTAACAATAAACCATCATCTCTCACAGAGAATTCAGGTTTCTTGCCCTGCTGGACTTCTTTCAGTAGCTTATGATATTTTTCATCACTCTGGCGACCATTACGATCGATCAATCAACGGCTTTGTACATGCCAAGCAACTACTGTCTGTCCCTCATCATCAATCTCTAAACTGGCATGCTGTGCTTTCAACTCATATACCATGGACATAGGAGAAACTCTGAGACTTGCCATAGTCTTGCGACTTAAGGCGTCAGCCACCACATTTGCTTTCCCTGGCTGATAGTCTATTAAGCAATCATAATCTTTGATGAGTTCTAACCATCTCCTCTGCTCAAATTTAATTCCTTCTGGGTGCCTAAGTACTTCAAGCTCTTATGATCTGTGTAAATGTAGCATTTCTCTCCATACAAATAGTGTCTCGGATCTTGAGCAAAAACAATAGTTGCTAGCTCCGGATCATGTGTTGGGTAGTTCCTCTTATGCGGTTTGGTGGCGTGATGCATAAGCAATGACATTCGATCTTGCATCGATTACAGGCCTAACCCATTGTGAGAAGCATCACTATAAAGCGTGTATTCTTTACGAAGTAGGTAAAGTGAGGTGGAGCTTGATCAAACACCTCTTCAACTCATCAAAACTTTGTTGACATTTATCATCACTTTGAAATTTTACATCTTTCAAGCGGCTTGGTCGTGGAGAAGATAACATAGAAAACCCCTTCACAAACCGACGGTAATATCCGGCTAGGCCCGAGCTGCGAATTTACGCGTGATGTTCTGGCGGCTTCCAATTAAGGATAGCTTCTACCTTCTGGAATCTACCTTGATCCCTTGGTGACACAACATTTCTCAAAAAGGAGATTTCTTTCAGCCAAAATTCACATTTCGACAATTTGGCGTATAGCTGTTTCTCCCTTAAAGTCTGCAGTACAATCTGCAGATGTCTGTCATGCTCCTCTGCATTCCTTGAATATATCAAAATGTCATCAATAAACACCACCACAAATTGATCAAGATATGGTCTAAAGATAGTGTTCATCAGATCCATGAAAGCAGCTGGAGCATTTGTTAACCCGAATGGCATTACTAGAAACTCATAGTGGCCATATCGAGTTCAAAGCGATTTTGAATACTCTGCTCTTGCACCTTCAACTGATAATAACCAGATTGCAAATCAATTTTGGAGAATACAGCTGCACCTTTCAATTGATCAAACAGATCATCAATGCGAGGTAATGGATATCTGTTCTTTATTGTCACCTTATTCAACTGCCGGTAGTCAATGCATAAGCGGAGAGTACCATCCTTCTTCTTAACAAACAACACTGGTGCTCCCCAAGGTGACACACTAGGGCGGATGAAGCCTTTTTCAAGTAATTCTTGCAATTGTATCTTCAACTTCTTCAACTCTGCTGGTGCCATTCTGTATGGCGTTATGGAGATTGGATCCACACCAGGCATAACATTAATTTCAAACTGCACTTCTCTTTCCGGAGGTAATCCTGGCAATTCATCAGAAACACATCCGAAAGTCATGTCTTGTAGGGATGTCCTTCAATCTTTGGACTCCCCACTTGGGTGTCTACCACATCAGCCAAGTAAGATTCACACCCCTTTACGATCATTTTTACGGCTAGTGCGGCGAAATGATGTTTGATGGCAATAATCGCCTTTTCCCATGTATTACCACATCAGCATCGAGGAAGGCCAAAGTGGTATCTTGACCTCTGATCAATCATGGCATGATGCCTAGCTAACCAATCCATGCCCAAGATGATATCATAATCTCTAAAGGGCATTTCAATGAAATCAGACAGGAAAGTGTGTCCTTGGATCACCAAAGGACAATCTCTATACATTCTATTAACCCTGACCTCCTGTCCTAGTGGACTTGTTACTAGCACCTCAAAGTCCATTTTTGTACATGGAACAGCAATGCAATCAATGATGCTAGCACTCACATAAGAATGGGTAGAGCCCGGATCAAATAACACAAACACATTTTGGTTAAAAGTTGAGAAGGTACCAGCCACAACATCAGATGTCTCGGCCTCTTCCCTCTGCCTCATTGCATAGACTACGGCCAGAACCTTTGTCTTGCTCTGAATGTTTCACTGTGCCTTGGCTGCCTGCTGGGTTACCTCTACCCCTGCCTCTACCTCTGCTAGGTGGTTGTGAACTTCTAGTGACAGGGCTCTGAACTGACCCTTCTGCAGTAGTAGGAGGTGGTCCAACTCTGCGACTACTGGTGCAGTCCTTGGCAAAGTGTCCTGTGCCTCCACAGTTATAATAGGCTCCAATAGCCTTATAGCATATCCCACCATGATTTTTTCCACAAGTTTCACATTGGCGGGGAGGGTAGGAACTTCTGGTACTCTGCTGACCAGATAGGGGAGGTCTCTGTCCTGAATATCTTCCCCTACCAGATTTCTTGCCACCTCTGCCATGTCCCCCATGGTTCTTCCTCTTCCCAGTATGACCACTGGAACTCTGTTCTACTGACTTTCCCTCTTTCTCTGTCTTCTCTGATTTCTTTCTCTCAGGAGCAGTCTCAATCTCAATTCTTTCCAACTCTAGGGCTTGAGAAATAAGTTCAGAGAAGTTAGTGTGTTTGAAGCCGATTACTTGTACTCTGATACTGGGCTTCAAGCCAGTTTCAAACCTCTTGCATCTCTCCCTGCTGGTAGAGAGTAGACTCACTGCATAATGGCTAAGGCGGGAAAATTCTCTTTCATACTCAGCCACTGATCTGTTCCCCTGTTTCAGACTTAGGAACTCTTGCAGCTTCTGGTCTACATAAGCATCAGGGACATATTTCATGCGAATTCCACGAGAAAGTCATTCCAGTCGACCTTGCAGTTCTACTGCATGGGGAATGGTTTTCCACCGATCATAAGCATCCCCAGTAACAACGACACGAGTATTCAAATCGAGCTCCTGCATGCAATGCGGTTTTTGAATACCCTATCCATCCTCTCTAACCACTGTTCGGCTTCTAGAGGATCTACTGTCCCCTTAAACTCTGTAGCCCCATATTTCATCAATTTATCATACTGCCTGGTTGGAGACTATGGTTGTACCACTGGTGTCTGTATTGGGATTTGAGTAGGTACATTGCCAGCCATTTGTTGGAACATTGCAGCCATCTGCTGAGCGAATCGGCAGAAGCTGCGATGCTGCGAGTCTTTGTTGAACCACTAACATTATGTAGGCACAGGGCATCCCCTTGCACCTCGGCCTCAATAGATTGATTGGTGAACGATCACCCTCTTCCATATTCAATGCGAGGATTTTAAATCTCTGAACCAATAACACAAGGAGATTTCCTCCGTTAGTGCATATTTATAATGTAATGTCTTGTATGTATCAAACAATGATATTGAGCGGTTGTACTATGAAAAAGAATAATCAAATAACAGTGAAAGCAGAATTTAAAAACTTTGCTCGATACCACTAAAACATGTCACACCTACCCCTCTGTAAGGCATAACATGATCCCGTAGTATACCTAATGAATTACCAACTCCGTCTCTCGATAACCCATCAAATACACTACAAGGATTTTAAAAACTTTTCTTACTTCTTTTACTGTGGTGAGCACTATTTACTGTGTATTAAAAACCTTTTTAAATTGTAGTGATAGAACTGACACATTTGAATTTTTTTGGAATTTCTGTAAAAATTTTGGCAGAGTGCCATCTGTATTTTGGATAAAACGGTTCTTCAGAAAACCTGTAAAAAACACTTCAATAAATTTCCAAATCTCAACTTCAACATTTTTTTCAACCCAACACAGTTCTCAAGTCAAATTCACAGTAATTTTTCAAGGACTGAGATAAAGAAATATAATACAATTTTTTACAAGTCAAAATATCTCATAATTTACTTTACAACTTCAATGTACAATTTTTATTTACAATTGCTCAAAACCAAAAACAATATGTACATACAGTGAACATACATTACATTACAAAATACAAAATACTGGTATACTCATTATACCCGGTAGTCTCTCGCTGGAGGTACTAGCAGCCTAGTCTGCTGCCCTGTCTGTCTGTCTACCTGCGACAGCAATAAAAAGCTATCGCTGAGACAATGTCTCAGTGGTGCACAACATTAACCAAATACAATTTAAATCACAATTCATAAGTCATGTAAACAGTGGATACTTAAAACCATAGTTAATTTCAATACAGTAATTGTCAACAAAAATTTAAACTCCATTTCTCAATATCACAATAAATTTCAATAAGTCAGATCATGGTTGAATTCAAAAGACAGTATATGTCAATAAGAGTTTAAATTCATTTCACAATCTCACAATACATATCAATAAATCACACACAGCTTTAATCATGTTCCCAAGTTCAATTCATCCCAAAAGTCGATGGCTAATGAGGTATTCAATTCATCCCAAAAGTCAATGACTAATGAGGAATAACATAGCTAGCTAGCAAAAATATGAGTACTCATTCTATTCGTCCTCAACAGGCACACACCTCAATACTTCAGCCAGAGAGGGAATTCAATTCATCCCACTAGACAAGCTAGCGAGGAATACAATCAATGTACATGATAGCTGTGGTTTCAAACCAATTACAGTGCTTTTCAATCAATAAGTATCCATCAAATATCATTCAAACCATTTTTCACAATTTCACAACTTAAAACAATAATATGCAAATAGTCATAATTTATTTCAATTGAAAATAATTCAAAAGAAATAGTTGTTGTGCACAAACCTCTGATAACTGTCTCCGGTTCTGGACTCAGTATTTCCTTCCCTTTTCCTGAGTCTTTGGTAACTGAGAAACACAATTTGAAGTGTTTCAGTACTAAATTAAACTGTCTCTAACGATAATGTTCGATAAGTAATTCACTGAAGGCTATTATTTGCTCAATTACCTAATATACCAACCCTCGATGCGTTTTAGGTAAATTAGGTTTTTGTGTCATTAATATGTCTAGTTGTGCACCACTGAGTGTTATGCTCAGTGATGGCTGTTGCATGTTATCGCAAGTAAGAAGAAAGAAAAAGCTGCAGAGTGAGCAGCGTGGAGCAGTACTGGATATAGCTTCAAATATATATTAGATATACCCTTTTGTAGATTCATTTTGATGTAAGTTGTCCTTATGTATCTAAGACAAATGAGCAGTTGTACAAATAAAATTGTAATAATATTTTATTATCTTTTGAGTTGTAAATTTGTATATGAACATCTATCTTGATTTATAAATGAGAAATGTATATTTCTTTGGTGTTGGATGAATAAAAAGAAATAACTTGAGTTTGATTGTGTTCAAATTGTGTATGAGATATTTCTATAAATAGATTTTCAATAGGTTTGAAGAACTGTTTTTACATTATTTTAGCCGGCACCATACAAAATTTCTATAAAAATTTTAATTTTAGCCGGCACCATACAGAATTTCTACAAAAATTTTAAAAATGCTAATTTATTTCTAAATAAATTTTATGCCATATATCCAATCCAAAGACCCTTTAATAAATCTTTTATCATCGCTTTAAACTCTAAAATGAAATAGAATTGTTTTAAAATCCCTTGTAGTATATTTAATGGGTTATCGGTAGGTGAAGTTCTTTAATTTATTAGGTATAATACAGGATCATGTTATACCTTACAGAAGAGTAAGGTGTGACAAATCCACTGTTAAACTTCCTGATGGTACTCTTTGTTAGTAGTATGCCCTAGAGCATATCATTTAGTATGTATCTTGTACATATTTTTATTAATAAAAGGCATTTCCACTTTTTCGTTTACATAATATATTTATGTGTAATAGAAAAGGTCCATTGATATTTTGTTAGAAATATTATTCTTAAGTTGTTAAGAATATGAGTGACAATATTTCTAGCACAAAGTATCATAAATAGGTTCACAATCGAGGATACTTTATAATAAGGACATGACTTACCCAGAAAGATTGTATTCATGTTTGTTCCCAAGTTATTTATATGAGATATAAATAAGATGGAATGGTGAGTCTCATGCCATATAACAAACATGATAGGCACTTATAAATGATAAGTAGGCCGAACCGGTGACACTTATGACAAGCACATGGAGTTTACTCTTGTCAGTGTTTTGTCATAAATCATATCAGTGTATATAATCTTTAGACCTGAGATAGCATAGTTATCTTGTATATAGGTAGTTTGAGTTTGATACTGCTTTCATACTTGTACTATGTATGGGTATATGGGCATGTGTTGGCTCCTACTAGTTATATATGGAGGTAGGTGTTGATCAAGATGGAATCTGTTCCTCTAAGTAAATAGAGATAAAATCTTATGTTCATTTAATTGTTCTTGATGTTTCAAGTTCCTGGCCAGGACAGGTAGATTTATTCAGAAAAGAGTTTCTGATGAGAAAATCTTTTTAATCAAGAACTGGAATTAAAAGAGAACATAATATTCATAGCAAATGGAGTTTGACATAAACCATGACTCCAGCTTGAGTTGGGATTTTGTAACAGAGAGATTCTAGTGCATGGTAACATATGATTATAGGTTCATTTAAGGTAAACCATATTACTAATTTGGTGGCCATGGCATGCTATGCTAGGTGTTAACCATGGTTTATGAGGTTCATAAAATGATTTAGAGAAATCATTTATGGTAAGAAAGAGTTCTGATGATATTAAGAGTTGATATCATGTCTCATTGCCAATTAGTGATGAGCCTAGTAAGTCACACACATACACAAGTTATCACCTATTTAAATATGATTTAATTAATTAATTAAAGAGTTTAATTGATTAATTAAATAGGTTTGGTTTGCAATTAAATTGCAAAGTCCCTAGCATGACTTGAAACCAAATCTAGATTATTGGATGTGTAGTATAAATTAAATTTATATTTAAAGTGTTTAAATATGAATTTAATTAATGAGAAATTAATTAATAGAGATTAATTAATTAATTTATATTTGATATAAATTAATTAGAAGAAGAAAAATAATTATTTTGGGTTAAGAACTCAAAATTAAGACACAGGGGCATTTTGGTCATTTCACAGTGTGACACGTGACACCATGAGATGGTGACACATGGGATTACACATAAGCTTGCCAAATGTTTTTTAATCATGTAAGATGATTAAAATCAAGATTAAATATAAGTTTGACACTTGGCACAATGTGATTGGGTCACTTAAACCTAGAGCTAATCAAAGGGTGACATGTGGCAAGGGTTTAATGTGTTAACCTAGCTATTTAAGTGTGGTTATGAAAAGAAAAATAACCAGCAGCCACTCCTCTCCTTTGTCATGCCACTTTGAGGCTTTTCATCTATTCTTCTTCATCTCTCATCAATTCAAAGAGATTAGCCATCAATCTCTTGAATTAAGAACACTAGAAATTGTTCTAGTGTCCTGTTTACACCTCTAATCTGTTAAAAGGCAGAACTTGAATTTCTAATTAATAGAAAAGGCTTTAGAAGCTGTTCAAGGGCTGCCATAGGTGTTCTTGGTGTGGACAAGCTAGAGGGACAACATCTGGTGTCCTGAAGACGAATCTCAAAGGCGCAGACACGCAGCAGTGCATCAAGAGGTTAGTGTAATCGTTCTTGATTTAATCTAGGGTTCTAAAATTAATCTGATTAATTTTAAAATCTTAAATGGCAAATACAGATCCAAAAACATATTAAAAGAGTTTTAATATGTTGTTTATTATTGAAATCAAATAGATAAAAATAAATCTTGCATGATGCATGTGACCCTAGGTGAAAATTTTTGAATTCAATGGTATAAACTTGTGTTTTTCACGCTTCCGTTCCTTCACTCTTGCCCCTATTACATACAAAGGAATTATTTAGTTAACTCCTACTCTCACCTTTTACGATGTTTTATATAGCCCAAATTTCAATTTAGTTTGATTTCTGTTAGTTAAATAACAAAAAAATCTTCATTATTTTGTTCAATTTTTTCTTGATTATTGTTTGATATAGGACCTAAACAAGGAGAGAATTTTGGGGATTAGTAATCAGCAACATGGCATGTATTGTCTATCACATCCTTTTTTACCATTCCTTCTACTATTACCTTTGCTATCTCTTTGTTTTCCAATGTAAATAACTCAAATAAATCTATTGATAAGCCTTGTGTGGACCATTATCTCTTGTAGCATGCTATGCTAGGTCATCTTTCAAATCAAAAACTCAAACTTTTGTTTCCTGATTTCATTGATAATAAAAGTGTGTGTGACATTTGTGCTTATGCCAAGCAAGTTAGAATTCCTTTTCATAATAGTTCTACTTTTAGTTCTCATAAATTTGATTTGATTCATATGGATATTTAAGGTCCATACGAAGTCCTTAGTGAGATAGATGCGAAATTTTTCATGACTATTATAGATGATTTTTCAAGAGGAACATGGAATATTGAAATGCAAATTTGAAGTCTTAATTCATGTAAAAAATTTTCTTGCCATGGATAAACATCAAACTACAGTCAAAAGAACTAAAAGTGATAATGGACTTGACTTTTTAAGTAAAGACTTAGTTACTCATTTCAAGCCTTAGGTATTATTCATGAAACTTCTTACACTTACACACCACTACAAAATGGTATGGTTGAAAGGAAACACATACATATTCTTGAGATTGCTAGAGCCCTTAAATTTCAAGCTTCCTTATCTATTTCTTTTTGCATTATGCATTCTATCGCATATATATTATTAAATAGCCCACCTCTTTTTTTTGTAAAACAAAACTTTTTTGAATAACTTTATGGTCATCCACCTACTTTGTCCCATATGAAGGTCTTAAGTTGCTTGTACTATGCTACTATCACATAGTCATAAAGATAAGTTCACTCCTACAGCCACCAAGTGTATTTTCACAGGATATCCTCATACACAAAAAAAGGTATTTGTTATGTGATTTAGCTACTCATCATACATTTATTTTTAGAGATGTGATATTTCATGAAACCATTTTTCCATTTCAATATGTTTCTGCGTTATTTGAACTTATTCTTGCTATTTTTGTTGTTGATCCTGTTATTCTTGATGACCCTTTGTCTTATGCAATTCCATTTGATTCTATTATGCCTTCTAATAATTTTGCTGAATATTTTGTTTCTTCTGATTCTTTAGTTCATTCTCAGTTCAATGTATTAGAAAATAATTACATTATTTTGGAGTCATATTTGCCTTTAAGAAGGTCAATAAGAATCTCTAAACCTCCAACTTAGCTCAGTGACTATACTTGCAAACTGGTTGCTTCTCAATTTGCACAATTTTTGCCAAGTTCAGGTTCTAATTCTCTTTTCAATTCTCATTCTCATATTCCTTATTCTCTTTTTTCATTTTATACTTCAACCAATGTTAAACCTTCATATCAAGCCTTTCTCACGCATATTGACTCTGAAAAAGAACCAAGTACTTATGTCGAACCTATTTCTAATCCAAAATAGATTGAGGCAATGCAAGATGAACTTGCCACCTTGAAAAGAATGGACCCTGGACCTGGACTACCCTTCCACCTGATAAGATGGCTATAGGGTCTAAATGGGTCTACAAAATTAAGCATAGAAATGATGTGATTGTTGAGAGGTACAAGGCTCATTTAGTGGCCAAAGGTTACACATAGAAAGAAGGAATAGATTTTCATGAGACATTTTCTCCTGTTGCTAAAATGTCCACTGTTAGAACTTTGTTAGCTATTCCAGCTGTTAAAGGATTGCTCTTTCATTCAAATGGATGTGAATAATGCTTTCTTGAATGGAGATTTATATGAAGAAGTGTAAATGTCTTTACCTCCAGGCTCTTATTCAAACCATTCAGAGAAAGGGGCGAGGGGGGAATTAGTGTGCAAGTTGCAAAAATCTTCATATGGTTTGAAACATGCTAGTAGGCAGTGGTTTAAGAAGTTATCTGCAGCTATTTTAGCTGATGGTTTTGTGAAGTCCAAATGTGATTACTCTTTGTTCACAAAAAACACAAAATTAGGTCTTGTTGTTATCTCAACGTATGTAGATATCATTTTGGCAGGTGATAATATGATAGACATAAAAGAGTTAAAGCAATATTTGAAGTCCCAATTTTTTTTAAAAGATCAGGGAGATTTGAAATATTTTTTAGGCCAAGAGATAGCCAAGTCTTCTGTTAGAAAATGTATATCTCAGAGGAAGTACCCATTGGAGTTACTAGTAGACACAAGATTGATAATAGCCAAGCCAGCTCCTACACCTATGAAGCAGAATTTAAAACTTGATAATGAGAATGGTGATTTATTTGAAGATATTGCATAATTCAAAAGCTTGTGGGAAGGCTCATTTATCTCACAGTAACCAGGCTAGACATATCATTTGCAGTGCAAACCTTGAGCCAGTTCATGCATGCTCCAAGAAAATCTCATCTTGAAGTAGCATTCAGAGTACTGAAATATTTGAAAGGGACACTAGAACAAAGGGTGTTCATGTATCCAACAAATGAGCTAAAGTTAAAAGCTTGTTGTGATTCAGATTGGGCTAGTTGTCTAATGAGTTGTCTAATGACTAGAAGGTCCATAACTAGTTATTGTGTTTTCATTGGGAAATCTATGATTTCTTGGGAAAAAAAGAGATAAAACATTATATCCAAATCTTCAACAGAAGTAGAATATAGTTCTCTAGCAAATTTAACTTGTGAAATAATATGGCTGTAGAGATTAATTCAGGAACTTGAAGTTAAAGTTGTAATACTGACAAACATTCATTGTGATAATAAGGCTGCAATAAATATAGCTCATAATCCTATTTTTCATGAGTGTACAAAGCACATAGAACTTAATTGCCATATTATGAGGGATGAAACTCAAGAAGGTGTTATTAGAACAGAATTTGCTCCTTCAAAAGAACAAGTAGCATATTTACTAACTAAGGCTCTTAGTAGGTAACAGCTCCAGTACTTAGTCAGCAAGATAGGGTTTTTGAACTTGTTTAAAACCCATCTTGAGGGGGGTGTGTTAGAGTTTTTACTCTAGAAAATCTTTGCATATAAAGACATTTTTCTATATTCTTCATAAATCAATCAATGAGAAGATTCTTTTTCTCTCTTAAATCAGCTTTAACAAAAGCTAAATCTTTAAACAATCATTTCAATCTTCTTATTCCTTCATGACTAAAGGGTTGCCCTTCTTTTCCCTTCTTGTCTTGGTTTCTTTTCTCAAATCAATAAATTTTAGTTTACCATTTAGCTAAAATTCTCTTTTCTCATATAGGTAACACTTACTTTGATAAATATTTTATCCACATATCTTATTAGTTTTTAATAAAAATTTCTAGTCACTCATGCTCATTTTGACATTTTTAGAGGTAAGAAAGGGAGGAAAAAAAGAAGCCAAAAAAAGAAATTCCTTTATCTTTAAAATTAGTTGAAACCTAACTAAGACTTTCCCTCTTGCTTACTCCATTAGAGAATTAACACTCTATAACATAAATTGGGACTTTAAGAAAGTTTGAAGAAAAAGAAAGGGAAGAAAAGATGTAAGGGTTTGCTTACCTCTTTAATGGCTAAATACTATCTCTCTATTTATCTCATTTTGGCTAGCTTCAACACTTACACAAATGAATCTCCTTTAATTGCTCAAGAATGGGAAAAAGAATAAGGTTTAAAAATGGAAGCAAGAGAGGAGATAAAGTAGAGGCATGAATCTTTGGTTTTGGAAAGGGAAAGGCAGAGAAAGAGTCTTGAGAAAGCTTATAGAGATATGGAAAGGAGGAGAAGAAAAATAAGGGAAAAAGTGTGGAGAAAGTTGGCTAGCTCTCTCTCTCTCTCTCTCTCTCTCTCTCTCTCTCTCTCTCTCTTCTATAGAGAGAGACGAAAGGGGAAATTATAACTTAAGCCTTTTTTATTCTTTCTTTTATATGTTCACTCTTGGTTCTATCATTCATTTTGTATAACACCCTAAATTTTATATTTCCACCTTTAATTAGCCACCTATAGATCTTTAGAATTCACTGATATAACATTATTCAATCATGTATAATACATTAGGAATTTCAAGATGTAACTTAGAGATTATTATAAATCAATTTATCAAACTCATTTGTCCAATTTGTAGCTTAATCTAAGACTCTTTGATGTGGCTTTAACATTTTGGTTATGTACTGCCAAATGCTTTATATTTTTGCATGGCATGATGACCATCATCCTCCATGATATGGCTACCATCCTTGGTTTGATAGTCCATGGTAGAAGGACTAGCCATGCTTCAATTTTGAACACTCGTGATCATTTGAATCTACGCAAGGATGAAAAAAGCATCATGTGAACATACTTTTCTTGGATCAATAATTAGTTCAACCATGCATCAATATAACCTCCATCAAAAGAAAGAGCACACCACTTCTATTATATATCTCCTCTGCAGATATATGTTTGGTATTCCCCCTCTCATAGTCACCAATTCATATTCCAACCTAGTATGGTCTTTTGCTCTTGGAGAAGTTTATGACTTAGCCACACAAGTGCTTTCTCCTCTTTATCGAGGTATAGGAGAAAATGATGGTAGAGTAGCATTATAAGTAGGCTTTGAACCTTGTTTGCTTCCTCTTCTCTCACTATTTATAATTGTATTAAGCATTTTGTTCAAGCCATTCTATTTCAATGGCTTGGACATGTGGTGCCATAAACTAGAGATATTCTTTGACACATTCTTCATGATTACAGTATATTCTAATTCTGATCACCTAATTAAGTTACCTTTTTAAGATTGCTATTGTGGTCCCTTTTATTAACTTACGATGCTTTAGGTGCCTACATATATCTACCTTCTTGTGGTTACACACATTTTCAAATCAGAACCTAAGATTAAGTCTGTGATAGAGTGGTATGTTATGGTTATGTGTTATTCGTAAAGAAAGGATTTTCCCTCTAACATCGTTAAATATTGTTGATGTAGTAGAAAATTTACAAAAAAGTGGGTCCCGCTTAAAATTAAAATTTCAAATCAATTAAGGGCATTTACTTAAATTTGTGATAAATGAATACCTATGGTTTCATTCTATTAGCAAAATGAAACTTCTTCATTAACACTATTAAATTTTAATGATGTGGCATTTAATAAACATAAAGTATTTTTAATTATCATAGTGGGTCCCACTTAAACTTAAAATTTTAAAAATATAATTGAAAAAGGGGGAGGAACCGGCAAACCACCCCCTTGCTAACCCGTTTTCCGTTCCTCCTCTCTTCTTCCTTCCCTTTAGCAACCCTTCCCTCACTAACTTCAATGACATCCCAACCCTCCAAGCAATGGCTAGTAACCGTCAACAAGGCAAGATCAATGCAACAATGGTGGATCAATGAGAAATGAGAGGAGAGAGAGTGCTTGATAAAGAAACAAATCCACAGAGAATCACCGCCTCTAGCACCAAAAGCCCTAATACCCACCACTATAGCCTCCTCACCTTTTGTCACGACCCAACTCTATGGATCGAACTGGCACTAGAACTTAGGCTAGCATAAAGTCTTTGAAATCCATAGTAAACCCTACTGCTTGCAAACCCATGACTAACCCTAAATTCAAGGCCCAAAATATAAAATAAAATAAAATATTATAAATCAATTTGGACCAATTCAACCCAATAACCATATGAAATTTACAACTAGGTAAGTTCAGCTTAACCTTGATACCTAACATGCATAAACCATATAATACTATTAATTAATATCATATATTTATAAAATAGTGTCATAGTAGAGTTTTGGGAATAAAATAAATAATTAAATAAACTAATAAATAAATAAAAATTTCTAATTAACAGTATTGTACCCCGCGAGAAAAATTGCAGGTTAGACTCTGAAGAAAATTACTTATCCTAAAACTTAGAAAAAATTATTGAATAGGAGTAAGCATTTGACTCAGTGAGTTTAGATATTAGTTTTCCCTTCCTGCCGAATCTCATAATCCTCTTCCAAGGAGAAACTTTGAGGAAAACTCTGTCACCCACTGCATACTGAACATCTCTTCTCTTCAGATCAATGTACGACTTCTGACGGTCTGATGCAGTCTTAAGTCGACCTCTGATCACCCTGATCTTCTCCTCAGTCTGCTGAACAATTTCAGGTCCAATCATCTTTCTTTCACCCACGTCATCCCAACACAACGGGGTTCTACATTTTCTGCCATACAAAGCTTCATATGGAGGCATCCCAATGCTTGATTGGTAGCTGTTGTTGTAAGCAAACTCAATCAAAGGCAAGTGTGTATCCCAACTGCCCTCAAACTCAATCACACAAGCCCGTAGCATGTCCTTCAAGATCTGAATTACCCTCTCGATCGGCCATCCGTCATGCGTGGGTGGAATGTCGCATCGAAGTTCAATCTAGTTCCAAGGGCTCTCTGAAGACTACCCTAGAATCTAGAAGTGAACCTAGGATCTCTGTCTGACACGATAGATACTGGCACTCCATGCAGTCTCACAATCTCATCAATGTACAACCTGGCCAATCTGTCTAAACTATAGTCCATCCGGACTGGCAGAAAATGAGCAGACTTAGTCAGTCTGTCAACAATAACCCATACTGCATCATGACTCTTCTGTGTTCTCGGAAGTCCCATCACAAAATCCATTGTTATTCTTTCCCATTTCCATTCTGGCACTGGTAGTGGATGTAACAACCCAGTTGGCACTTGATGCTCTGCCTTTACTTGCTGACAAGTTAGGCATTTGGACACAAACTCTGCCACATCTCTCTTCATACCCATCCACCAGTAATGCTCCTTTAGCCCTCTATACGTTTTTGTACCACCAGGGTGCATGGAAAAAGGAGACTCATGTGCTTCCTTCAAAATGATTTGCCTCAAATCCACATCCTTAGGAACACATATTCTACCTTGGTGTAGCAGTAGACCATCATCTCTGATTGAGAATTCTGGTTTCTTACCCTGCCGGACTTCTTCTAACAGCTTCTGATACCTTTCATCATTCTGAGCAGCCATTCTGATCTGATCAATTAACACTAGCTGTACATGCCATGCAACTGCTGTCTGCCCCTCATCATTAATCTCTAAACTGGCATGTAATGATCTTAACTCATGTACCAAAGACAAAGGAGTAACCCATCGACTTGCGATAGTCTTGGGACTTAAGGCGCCACCACAACATTAGCTTTCCCAGGCAGATAGTCTGTCAGATAATTATAGTCTTCATCAACTCTAACCATCTCCTCTGTCTCAAATTCAACTCTTTTTGGGTGCCCAAATACTTCAAACTCTTATGATCTGTATAGATGTAGCACTTCTCCCCATACAAATAATGCCTCTAGATCTTAAGAGCAAACACAATAGCTGCAAGCTCCAAATCATGTGTTGGATAGTTCCTCTCATGCGGTTTCAGCTGGCGTGATGCATAGGCAATGACATTTCGATCTTGCATCAACACACAACCTAACCCATTGTGAGAAGCATCATTGTAAACTATATATTCTTTACCCGGTGTAGGTAAAGTCAGGACTGGAGCTTCAGTCAAACATCTCTTCAATTCATCAAAACTTTGCTGGCATTTGTCCGTCCACTGAAATTTCACATCCTTTCTAAGCAACTTGGTCAATGGAGATGCCAACATGGAGAATCCCTTCACAAATCTACGGTAGTATCCAGCTAAACCCAGAAAACTGCGAATTTCTGTGACATTTCTGGGTGGCCTCCAATTAAGGACAGCTTCAATCTTACTTGGATCTACTTTAATGCCCTCTTCTGATACTACATGCCCCAAAAAGGATATCTCCTTCAGCCAAAATTCACATTTCGACAATTTGGCGTATAGCTGTTTCTCCCTCAAAGTCTGCAGTACAATCCGCAGATGTCTGTCATGCTCTTCTGCATTCCTCGAATAGACCAATATATCATCGATAAATACCACAACAAACTGGTCGAGGTATGGTCTGAAGATAGTGTTCATCAGATCCATAAAAGCAGCCGGAGCATTAGTTAACCCGAATGGCATGACCAAGAACTCATAATGGCCATAGCGGGTTCTGAAGGCAGTTTTAGAAATACTCTGCTCTTGTACTTTCAGCTGATAATAACCTGATCTCAGGTCAATTTTGGAGAACACATTGCATCCTCAACTGATCAAACAAGTCATCAATACGGGGCAATGGATATCTGTTCTTTATTGTCACCTTATTCAACTGCCGATAATCAATACACAAGCGGAGAGTGCCATCCTTCTTCTTTACAAACAATACTGGCGCTCCCCAAGGTGACACACTAGGGCGAATAAAGCCCTTGTCAAGCAACTCTTGTAATTGTATTTTCAACTCTTTCAATTCTGCAGGTGCCATTCTATATGGCGTTATGGAAATTGGGTCCACACTAGGCATAACATCAATCTCAAATCGCACCTCTCTTTCGGAGGTAACTGCAATTCATCAGGAAACACATCCGGAAAATCACATACAGTAGGGATGTCCCTTAGTGCTGGACTCCCCACTTGGGTGTCTATAACATGTGCTAAGTATGCTTCACACCCCTTTCTGATCATTCTTACGGCTAGTGCAAATTAAATGATGTTTGATGGCGATAAATGCCTCTCCCGTGTATTACCACATCACCGTACAAAGGAGACCAAAAGTGGTATCTTCAATCTACAAATCAATCATGGCATGATGCCCGCTAACCAATCCATGCCCAAGATGATATCATACTCTCTGAAGGGCATTTCAATCAAGTCCGACGGAAAACATGTCCTTGGATCACCAAAGGACGCTTCTATAAATTCTGTTGACCTGCACTTCTTGTCCTAACGAACTAGTTACTAGCACTTCAAAATCCATTTGCACACATGGAACAACAAGTGAACTAACTATGCTAGCACTAACATATGAATGGGTTGAACCGGATCAAACAACACAAACACATCTTGATCGAGATAGAGAATGTACCACTACCACATCGAAGTCTCACCTCTTCTCGCTATCTCATAGTGTAGATTCTGGTGAAGCACTTCCTTGTCCCGATCGACCAATGCCTGTTTTGCTGAGCGGTGCTTCTACCTTTGCCTCTTCCTCTACCAACTGACCGTGAACCTCTGAGAGCAGGACTCTGAATAGATCCCTCGGCAGTAGTAGGAGCTGGACTATATCTCAGAGCACTAGTACAGTCTTTAGCTATATGGCCCTTGCCTCCGCAGTTAAAGCAGGCTCCAGTGGCCCAGTAACACTTCCCCCCATGAATCTTGCCACAAGTCTCACAGGGGCGGGCAGAATGTGAACCCTGCTTGACTGCTGACCAGACCTAGGGGGTCTCTGTCCGGAGAATCGGCCCCTAGCAAATCTTCCACCTCGACCCCTGCTGGGTCCACTAAACTTCTTTCTCTTTCTAGAGGTAGCACCAGAACTTTGTTCAACTGATTTTTCCCCCTTGTCTTTTTCTGAGTTCTCAGCTTTTTCTGATTTTTCTTTCCTTGGGGTTGCTTCTGATTCAATCCTCTCCAATTCAAGTGCTTGAGACATAAGTTCTGAGAAGTTGCTGTGTCGAAATCCCACAACTTGCATCCTTATACTGGGCTTCAAACCCGTCTCAAATCTCTTGCATCATGCCTTGCTGGTAGTAAGGAGACTCCCCGCATAGTGACTCAGGCGGGAGAACTCCCTCTCATACTCTGCCACCGATCGGTTCCCTTGTTTCAAACTCAAAAATTCTTGCAGTTTCTGGTCAACATATGCATCTGGGATGTATTTCTGTCTGAACTCTCTGATGAAGTCATCCCAGGTCAGCACTGGTGGTTCAGCTAAGCTGTGGGGGATGGTCTTCCACCAATCATATGCATCCCCTTGCAGTAGAGACACGAAATACTCAAACTTCAGCTCATCTTGGCAGTGCAGTTTCTTAAACACTCTGTCAATTCTTTCAAGCCATTGCTCTGCCTCTAAAGGGTCCACTATACCCTTAAATTCTGCAGCCCCATACTTCAATAACTTGTCGTACTGTCTGGCTGAAGGCAGTGGTTGTGCCACAGGTGGTTGGGGTGGAGCTTGAGCAGGCATACCCCCAGCCATTTGCTGAAACATCGCAGCCATCTGCTGTGCGAATTGTGCAGGGAACTGCGGCATTTGTGGGGTGTCACGACCCACTAACATTCGGTAAAGTCGGGCTTCCTTGTGCCTCGGCTTCAGATCGCTTCAATCGAGCGATCCCCTTCTTCCATTTCAGTCTGAAGTTAGGGTATCTCCTGAACAAGTAACACATGGAGATTTCCCTCCGTTAGTTCATATTTATGATGTAATGCACGGTATGTAACAAATATGGACATTGAGCAGTTGTACTTAACAAAGAAGGACACAAATTTATATTTAAAACATACTTCAAAAATTTTGCTCTGATACCACTAAAACATGTCACACCTTACCCCTCTGTAAGGCATAACATGATCCCGTAGAATACCTAATGAATTACCGAACTTCACCTACCGATAACTCATTAACTACCCTACAAAGGATTTTAAATCAATTTTCTTACTTTTGTTAAGTGGTGTGCATTGTCTAATAGGCATTTAAAACATTTAGTTAAAATTAAAACTAGTTAATATTTTTGGTCCATTTTAGTTTTCCGCAAATTCTATAAAAATTTTGACAGAGTTTCCTCTGTATTTTGAGAAAACCGTTCTTCAAATACCTGTAAAAAGCACTTCTAAAAGTTTTCCTCAACCACTACTTCGGTTTCACAATCAAACTCAATCAATTTCACAATCATTTCAATAAATTTCTCAAGTTCAAAATTCAATAGTCCTCAAGGTACAGTCAATCAATTTCATACATTCATATTTCTTTAAAGATAAACAATTTATATATTCATCATACAAAAATTTACATTAAGAAAATCCAAACTAAAATTTATTACAAATTTTATACAGATTTTGTACAAGCTGCTCAAAACCCATCTTCACATGTCCATACATTTCTGTGCATTACATACATCAAAATAAATATTTATGATCAGGGTATAAATTATACCCGATAGCTTCAAAGCAGAACGATCCTCAATCCTCGCAGCTCGCCATCGCTCCTCTAGTCTCTATCCGCAATAAAGAATAGAAGCTATCGCTGAGTACTAGGACTCAGTGGTGCACAACATACTAAAATAATCTTTATGCAAAACTTAAATCATATTTATTCAAAAATTTGACTAAACATGAGCATTAAACACAAAACATAAATTATGAGATTTTAATGCAAACCAAGTTCATTTCAAAGTATCAAAACACATTTCATAAAACCCATAGTTAGATCATGCCATTCGAAACAAATAGAATCTCGATAGCCAGAGGCTAAAGAGAAATCACATCACAAGGCTAGCTAGCTCAAATATATGGATATCCATTCACATCCTCTTCTACTGGCACACCTCAACACTTCTCCAGAGAAGGAATCAAAATTCGAAACTAATTACCCCCACTAGTCGTGCTAGTGAGGTGTTCAAATATATGGTCATGACACTGTGGTTTCAAAACTTATCTTAACAATTTACTAAACATTGTCATTTCAAATATACACAATAACTTCCAACAATTTAAGTCAAAACATCATAACTATTGTCACAAATAAATTCTCAATAAGTCAAAGCAAATGTAAAATACATATTTCATTCACTTTATCAACACATTTTAAAGCATAGTGATGTTGTGCACAAACCTCAAACGAGTCGTCCCTTAGCCTCGACTCGGTTCCTCGGGTTCCTTCCCGATATTCTTTTCAACTGAAAAACACAATTTTACAATGTTTCAGTACTAGAACTTAACACAGATCCAAAATAAATTTAGCTTTACAATTACCTAGCTCTAACGACGTTCTTTAAATTTTGTGTTTTGGGTTACTATTCACTGCACTATTCAAGTCAAATAGTTGACTTGAATAAGACTTAATAGGTATGGGAACTCCAACTTCACCCACATACCACATTTTGGTCACTAAACTTGTTGGTTTTGGTCATTTTCTCAAAGCTTAGGTCATTTTGGCAAAATTGCCAATTTTCGGTTTTGGTGCTCCGAAGTTGCACTATTTCATTGGTCGGTCTACTGTTAGAATTTGACAAAACTTCCTTCATAGAAAATGTTCCTTATTGTCTTAAGTGTATTCTCATTTTTGGATCACCTCAATCGGAGTTTTGTAGCTCAAGTTATGGCCAAAATAAGTTTACTGTTCACGTGTACTATTCATACTGGTATTTTGGGTTCTGGCAGATTTTGATCCAACTTTGGTCAGTAATTTGATTAAGTTAAGTTCATAATTTGGTCTGACTTTCTTCATATGAAATGTTCTACTATGTCTTAGGTTTCCATCGGTTCAAGAATCGCCTAAATCTGAATTTTCTAGAGAAAGTTATAGCCATCCAAACATTACTGTTCAACTGAAAATCTGCAGAGTTGCAGGTTTGGTAACTCAACTTTGCTCAATTATTTGAATGGGTTAATGGAATAATTTGGGGTGATGTTCTTCATGAAAGTTTTAGGTCTATATGCCCTCTAACCCCTGGCCAAATTTCAGGTCAATTTGACCTGTCTAACTCGAGTTATGACCAACTGTTCATTTGGTCAGTTTGGTGCAGTGGCAGCCTGCTATCATTTCACTTTGGTCAATTGTTTCACCAAGTTTTGGTCAGTTTTTGGCCATGGTTCCTTAATGAGAATTGTGCTCTTTTATGTCTATTTTCATCTCCAATTGGTGGCATATCAATTGGACTTGTAAAATTTGAGTTTTGGTCCTTCAAAGTGGGTTTGGTCATGCTGCCAGCAGCATGACCATTAACCTACGAATTTGGTTTAATTTCCTAACATTCCCACACAATCCATTTGGTCATAATTGACCATTATTTCACTTCACAATAGGTCAAACATGCCATTTATGCATTTCTCCAAATTTTGGTTCACTAACCCTAACATTCAAACCCTAATCTCACTAATTCATTGTGTTTAACTACTTTTAAAGCCTTAAACCATAATAACTCAACTGCTTAAGGTTCATATACTCATTTAAGTCAATCAAACCATGAAACAATACCCTCATACCCATGTTGGCTGAAATATTTATGATCCCTTATCTTAACATTTTGTTTTAACTTTCATCAAATTCCAACTTAATACAAATAGTTAATCATTAATATAAAGAAAAATTTAAGGGATAAACACTAACCTTGCTTGGAGGGTTTCTAGGCTTTACTTCCTTCAAGTGTTTCTTCTTCTTTTTACTCTCTAATGCTTCCTCAACATGTTAAGAGAATTTTTTAATGTTGGGACTTTGTGAATTTATGGAAGTAAGTAAGGAAATTCAAGCTTTCTAGTCCTTAAAAATGGTGGAACAAGTGAGTGAGAATGAAAGGGAGAGATGGGGCGGCACAAGGGTGAGGAAGATGACTTTTTCTCTTTTTTTTTTTCTTTTCCTTTATCTAATTTAATTTATGGAAGACCACAAAAAAAATCCTAATTAAATAATTCAATTTATTAATTTAGTTATGGCATCATCCATGATGTCATAACTTTTGACTTTTTCATTTTCATCTCTTTTTCTTTTTTTTTTAGTTTTTTAATTTAATTCTCAATTCCGAAATTTTCTTTTCTCCGATTTTATTTGACAGTTAGGTCAGGAGTCAGCTCTCGGGGTCAATTGACCAAATTGCCCCTCACCGGTTCATCCCGATTTGCAAATAATTCTATATTTCTTCCGGCTCCCTGACCTAATTATTTGACTGGCTTAACAGTTCTTTTTCGTGATTTTCTTTTGTCCACTGTGTTCATAAGGGTCCTAAGGACCGCAGCTACTTTTTACGGTTTGAAATTTGAGTTTAAAACGACTTGCGATGTTCAGGAGGTCACTCATCGCTGTGACTCTCGGCTCGTTTAACTTCTTATGTTCTGTTTTTCTTATTTATAGTCAACTAATTAAACATTACTAATTATTTGTGTTTATGGCTTCTTAAGTTGTCTTAAGTGTGGTCCTAATCCCCTTAATTATCCGGACCGACACCGGTCACCGGAACAGTGAAATCTACCAGGCTATGCAACCGGGAGTGTTACAGGCTAAAAGCCATGAAATCACAGAATGGCATAATGCCATGTGCAATACTGCTAACTGAACCCTTTTGGCATGCCAAACTATCCAAACCAATCTTGTTAGGTATACTAGGGCATTTGTCACTTTGGAATCTTTCAATTTTTGAATTTCAAATTTTGGTGTTACTATTCCTTTCATTAGTCGACAAAAATGTTGACTTTTGTATAGAAAATAGGTACATTGGTTTTAACACTCCCAACATACCACATTTTGCATTCAAAATTTGTTGGTATTGATTACCAATACCATTTCTAAGCTTACAATTAATGGAGTAGAATTTTTAGTTTTTATACCCTATCTTTAATGTTCCATTAGTTACTGTTGCAGTGGGAATTTGAGAAAATGATAAACATGAAAGTTGTTCCTTATTTTGTCTAGTTGAATTTTTTTTTTTTTTGAATCACTCCATTTGGAGTTTTGTAGCTCAAGTTATGGTCCAAAAACCACAACTGGCCGGATTAAAAAATTTCAGAACTGACCATATCTACAGTGCAGTAAACAGTAACTCCATCTAACTTAGTGCATAATTTGGGGTAGGTTCCTTCATGAAAGTTGTTGGTCTATATCTCAGCTTGTTGCTGGTAAAATTTCAGGTCAATTGGACCATTCTACACTGAGTTATGGCCAAATGAACAATCACTGTTCATTTGGTCATTCTCAGCCAGTTGCGAGACACCGGGTTTAGGCAAGTTTTTGGTCCACTTGGTTTGGTCTTTTGGGCATGGTTTCTTCACCAAAGTTGTGCCATTATGTGTCTAGTTTCATATCCAATTGGCAAAATACCAATTTAACCTACACAACCCAAGTTGTGACTGTCCAAACAGGCTGGACTTACATCCAAACCTGCTGCTCTCACTAGGCAACATACCAAATCAGTTTTCTAATGCTATAATTCACTCCAAGTTATGGTCAATTTCCCTCAAATGGTCACTAATTGACCATTAGAATGTTCATTCAACATTACATAAACAAAGTCCAAATTTCTCTCCAAAACCCTAATTCGCCATTCCAATTCACACAACATGCATTAGTTAAACACACTAATTCATTATCAATATGTATATACACTTCAAACACCATTTCTATTCCACTCTAAGCCCATCAAAACAATCAAATCCCCACTCCCAATAGGCTGCCGAAATTTACCTCTACCCTAGCATGCATAATTCCCTTCAAATCCCACAATTTCTTAGCCTAACTTAGTGCCTTAACATGATTATCCAAAGAAAGAAAAAGAAAGATGGCACTAACCTTGTTGGAGCTAACTCCCAAGCTTGCAAAAACTTTCTTTTCCTTCTTCTTTTTGCTGGTTAGAGAGAGTTTAAGGTGCAAGGAAGAATTTTTGTGAAGTGATTAAGTGAGTTTATAGTGAAACTTAGTGGGGTGTGAAGCTTGATGAAGTTTTAATGGAGGTTTGGGTTAAGGGTAAGAATTCGACTGGTTTGAGGGAGAAGAAGGTAGATGGTGTTTTGATTTTTTTTTATCTCAATTTTCTCTTTTTATTAGTTAATTAAGTGGTTGTTTAAATGTAATTGGTGGAAATTTTTAAATGACATCATAATGATGTCATAATTTGCAATATATTTTATTTTATTTTCTTTTCTTTTCTTTTCTACTAACTTCAAATTGATTTTTCATCAACATTAATTCATATTTTATGTCATATAATTTATGTACTTAATTGGACAAGTTGGTCAAAAATCACCTCTGAAGGCGAAATGACCAAAATACCCCCCGTTTGGCTTAACGGGCCAAAATTGTCTGTACCGATTGAAAAATTTTTCTATGTATTTTCTTGGCATTCTAATGCCATAGGAACCTCAATGACCCTTCTCTGGAGTCCCAAAAATTATTTTATTATTTTTCCCCTAGGTCTAGGGCTCCTAGTTGCGAGAACCGCAACTTCTCACTAGGTTACCCATCGCTAGGGCACCGGCTCATTTAACTTGGTTGTATTTTATTTCTAAAATTTTTTTCTAAGTTTTTCTTATTAATATTTGAGTTAATTTTAGTTTCTCACTTTAGTTTAAATATTTTTCCGGACGTTCTAGCTGTCCGGATCGACACTGGTCACCGGAATAGTAGAATGTACGGAGTTGCTACCGGGAGAGTGTTACAACAAGATTCTAGCCTAAGTTCAATCATCCAAACTCTAGCTTGGGTCCCTAACTCCTTTGAAGTCCAAACAATTATTTCTAGTACTTCAAAAATTATAAAAATATTCATGGAGGTCCTCTACCTCATCCTTGTATTAACTAAATTCATTTTACTTAATTTTATTCAACTAAGAATATTTTACAGATTCAACCAGCTAACTTAATTAAGGCAAAAACTCTACAACTTGAGTTAGAAACTACCTTTGCAGATTCTGCTACTTGGAACGTGTTCAGAACATTTGAAAACGCTGGAAATGACTATAAACATGATCACCTTCTAAGATAGCCTGTCAAGCGGTCAGCCTAACCCAAAAACTTAGTCTTGAGTGCTAGTGAGCTATAGCCAATCTGATCACACCTAAACGAAGTCCATAAATTGTTAATAATTATTATATAATTATATTAAATTTATGGGCATCGAAAAAGCTCAAAAATCTCACTAAGAGATTTAGACTGTCTAATGATTGCCTTTTTTAAATGGTGTCCGATCAGAACGGAGTTGGTCCCATCTCGAAGGTTTTATTTGAGTCCATCGGTAGTCTCATATCGTCGATCCAATGGTCAAATTGGTTGAAATCGACCATAGAAGTTTGTGTATCTCTCTCCTCGATTTGTTATATTCCAATGATGATGGAGAGTAGGGTTGGTTGGATTTGGTAACCTAGAGAAAGAGGAGTTGAACTTTGGTGGTTTGGCTTCAATCCGACATTAGAATCCCCAGAAAATAGTAAAAAACCATTTGGCTTCCCTTGCTCATTTCATCAAAAAAGCACGTCGGCTGCCACTGTTCATTGCCTAATGAGCTTGCGCCTGTGCTGCTAATGGTCGCTGGAGGGTCGCCAGCCACTAGGTCTGGCCAAAGGATAGTGAACGGAGAGAGAGAGAGAGAGAGAGAGAGAGAGAGAGAGAGATGCAGGAGGAAGAGAGAAGGAGATTTTGGGGATGAGGGGGTTGTTGGTGGTTTTCAAAATTCAAGGCTATTTTTTAAAAAACTTTTAATTATCTTTTAATCCTGAACTTTTCATAGTTTTACAATCAAGTCCAAAATACTTTTCGATTAAGTCCATCCTATTTAAATTCCTTTAAAACAATATTTTAAATAAAACAACACTAATAATAATCTAATTCACAACATCTAACATTTATTCTTTTTAATAATAATAATAATAATAATAATAATAATAATAATAATAATAATGAATATAAAATTTAACTTTAGAAAATAATCATTTAATTTAAAATTAAAGATTTGAATTAATTTTTATAAAATATGTTTAAAAGAAATAAAAAAAATATTAAAATAATTATTTATGCAATTTATTAAAATTTAAAAATTGTCAGGGCATTACACCTTTGGATGAGCTTATGAGTTTCAACAGCTCATGGATTGGTGTTGATTTAAGGGTGACCAAACTAGACCCATGAACTTTACCCGCCTTTCTTTTAATTGCCACCAACTATCGAAGGCCAGGACCCGCTACGCAGCCTTTCCACCTTTAGACGAGCTCGTAGATGTCAATAACTCACTCATTAGCATTGATTTGAGGGTGACCTGAATCAGACTTGCCTTTCTTTTATATTTTATTTTTAATTTTATTTTCAATGGAACTCCTATTATAATTAAAAATGATTTTAAATGATATTTAATGCCACATTATCAAAATATAACAGTGTTAATGAAAAAGTTACATTGCCAACAATAAAAATTTAAGGTCTTTTTTCTCACAAAATTAAATTAAAGCCCTTTTTTGAAAATAAAAAGCGAAACTACATGACAGTATTTGTAATTTTTTCTCATTTTTAATTAAATATTAATATCACATAATCAAAATTTAACGTTGTTAATAGAAAAAACTCACTTTGCTAATAGTAAAAAAGTCCTATTTGCCATAAAATTAGTTTAAAACCTCAGTTGTAAGACGTGCAAAACTACAAAACACTTTTTTTTTTCCTCTATAGATCATATTGTAGCTTTTATATTTTGAGCAATCCTTAGGATAATTTTTTTGGTGTAAACAAAATTTAATAACCATAATAAAAAAAAAATTTCAATAACAATCACAAACAAAAATTAGTGCCTTGTTTGGGATTGCGTTTAGAGGGTTGAAACTATTTTACTGAATAAAAATATCATTTTAGAAGCTATTGAAAAAAAACAGTTTGAGAAAAGTTATTTTATTATTTTAGTTTTTTTATTACTAAAACTTATATAATTTAATTTTAAATTATTTTTTAATACTCTCTAATTATATATTTAAAAAAAAATAATTTTCTCAACAACAGTTTTGACAATAATGCCAAACAGGCTCTTAAATAACATTTAGTATCTAATGCTACTTCATTTTTATTATGAAAAGATAAATATTTTCAGCAAAAATTTTAGTGTTAATGCTACATCGTCAATCATTAATTTTTTTTTTTAAAAAAATTATGTATTTAATGTGTCCTTAGTTAAATATTCCTATTCGGGTGTTTATAGAATATAATATTTTGTAAATTTTATTTGTTTAACATAAAAATTGAAAATATAATTAAATGTTAAAAGGTATGGCTGTTAGAATTGGAATGGACTGATCAATCAGATTAATTTAATAGAAAATTAAATTCAATGAAACCCTCTTATTTTGTCGATTAGAATTGATCTGAACCGATAACTAATGAACAATTCTATAAATTAGAATTAATAGAATTATCGGCCCAAACTTAATTTAGTGGTCAAGACATCGCTCATCTTTTATTAATTGTGTTATAAATTTTTATTTATCAATTTTTTTATTGATACAAATAACTTTATTATTACGAAAATTTTATTTTAAGTTTTTTATTATAAAATATTATTATTTAAATTTAAAGCTTCAGTTAAAAAATTCAAACTATTTTTAAAAAAATACATTTTAAAATACAACTAATTTAATTTTATTATTTATTTATAAAATATATAAATTAATTATAATGATACATTATTATTTTTTTGAGAGATTATTAATTTTAAAATATATAATTAACATTTATTTGATAATATAACGATTAAATTTGGGTTGGATGTAAAATTAAACCTTAAAACTTTAATTCTTTATATTTATCAGTTGAATAATTAGGTCATGTCTAAAAATTTTGGTAAAATATAAGTTAATCTAAAAGAAAATAGAATAATTTATAATTAAATTTAAGGTATAGTAAAATCCATAATCAATCCATGATATGTTTTTTAATAACAACTTGGTCCTTAAATTTTAATTTTATTAACAAATTAGTTCCTACTTTTTAAATTGACTGTTAATTGTATTTAAATTTAAAATAATATCATTTCTAAAGTTTTATTTTTTTAATAAAATATTCCTGAAAGTTTTATTTTATAAGAAAAGTAGTGCCTACATCTAAATTTATATTTAAATAATTATTTATTTAATATTTAAATAATTATATATCTAAATTTTATATAACTATTTAAATAAAAATAAATAAATATTTAAACATAAAATTTAAATATAAAAATTATTTTATTAATAAAATAAAATTTTAAAATCAAATTAGTTTAAAGTGAAAAGCAATAGATGATATAGAGTAATTTGTTAATAGAATTAATTTTTGAAGATTAAAACTATTACTTATTATAGATTTTACTATACTTTAAGGACTTAATTGTAAAATATCATAAAAAATGCTATCTGAAATTCAACGGGGGAGAGTTATTATCACCTGCCGCAGAGACTTTCTAAAATAGTTGTGAGCCTATATGAACAGTTGCTACTTGCTACTAAATGGTCTTGAATCCGTCGAGGAAGGAAGAGCGAGAAGGGGAAATTAAAAACCTCCAGTGCTGAAACGTTTGTTTCTCTCTGTGTTCCAGAAATGGAGAGTTTTAAGTCTCACAAGGCGGAGATGATAAGCATCGCCGTCGCACTCTTGGCCATCGGTGCGGGAACCGCCTACTATTTCTATATCACCACCAAGAAACCTAAAGGTATAAACTTTTCCATCTCTTTTGCTCTCTCTCTCTCTCCGTATGTATATAGTAAACATTTGTGTTTGCATATACGTTTGAAGCTTTTGGTTCTTGGGGTCTAATGATAGCTAATACTGAAGAAAATTTCCATTTATGGTTTTTTCTTTTTATATAATTAATTTGGATAGGAAAATTGACTTTTATGTGTTTTACGGATTGTAGGTTCTTCCCTTTTGGAGATTAGTTATGTAAATCATATGTTTTAATTTCTGCTAAATTATGCTTATAAGTTAATTGGATGCTAATTTATGAGATGTATGAAACTAGAAGAATGGGACCAAAATTTGTTGGGATTTTGTTATAAGATGATATGAGTTGAGTAAGAATATATGTGCTTATGTTGAGGCTTAGGGATAAACATTGATATTAATCAAAGAATGAACATTTGTGTTGAATCGTAAGATGAGAGAAAGGTATGGAATGTAGCCCATGGGATGTGAATATGGATGATGAGTTTTTAAGGGTGAACTTAAATTACAAATGGAACTAGTTCTTATTATATTGTCTTTCTAAGGTACGTTAGTCAACCACATCTAGACTTGTTAGCTTTGTTTTCAAGTGGAAGTCATACATTTCTTCAAATGATAATATTGGTACACTCACTTAGGCAAAGTCCAAATGCAGTGAAATGGATTATGTATTTCTTGTGCTTAAGCTCAAAATATGCGAAACTTGTCATATCATAAAAGTAAAAAAGAAATTGTTATGTTCTGGGAAAAAAGGTCTATTTTCAGAGGATGTGAATATTATTTTCCCTATCATCTACTTGGGCAGCTTACAAGAAGAATATGCAGCATCTATAACATTAATGCTATAGGTCTTGATCAAATGAAATATGACAATTATATAGTTTAAATGAATTGAAGAGGAAAAACAAAAACTATTATTATAAATGGATTTGTATGCATGAAACTAGCAAAGTACAAGGAAAAAGCAAAGGAAAATAAGTTATGACTGCAGTAATCATTAGAAAGAAACCCTGACATATGTTTTATTACAAGAGAACCATTTGGTTCCATAAGGATGGTTTTATCTTAGAGAAAAGGTGCTATCCCTCAGTCCATTTAAGAAAAGTCAATTACTTAAAACTATGTCTAATCTTGATTTTATGCAACCAAAAGATTTGTTTGATTTTGTACAGTTTGATCTGCATTTTTTGTTGGTTGCTTTTCATTCTATAATTGAGGTCTTATTTATAGAACTAGGTATCTCAATCATATTACGATTTAAGAACTCTAATTTAATCTTTATTAGGAATACTAAATGAGATAAATTAAGAAATAATAGACCTAATAATAATACAATTTCTAATAATAAAAACTCTTTAAATTTCCTAATTCTATAATAATTAAAATTCCTAAATAAAATTTTAAGTTTCCTATTCTGCATTAATAATCTTTCCAATATACAGCAGAAGTTATGTCTATTTGTTTGGCTGCGTCTGAAACTTCACTAACCAACTTCACAAGTTGATAGGTTGCTTGGACCCTGAAAACTTCAAGGAATTCAAACTTGTTAAGCGCACCCAACTCAGTCATAATGTAGCTAAGTTTAAATTTGCTCTTCCCACACCAACTTCGGTATTGGGACTACCAATTGGACAACATATGAGTTGCAGGTTTGTTTTGTGATTCACTTTGTTTTGTACTTATCTATAGCTGATGCCTTTGTTTCTATCATGCTAAAAAAAGTTATTTTCTCAACAGAGGAAAAGACAGTCTTGGTGAAGAAGTTATCAAGCCATATACTCCCACAACTTTGGACTCTGATCTTGGTTACTTTGAACTAGTTATAAAGGTCAACAAATACTACAGTTTATCGTTTTATATTTCATTTTGTTGTCACTCAATTCCTTTTGCCATCCTCATTTTATTGTTTCATATACATAGATGTATCCACAAGGAAGGATGTCCCACCATTTTCGAGAGATGTGTGAAGGTGATTACTTGGCTGTGAAGGGACCCAAGGTAAAACTATTTCCTTTCTTGAGTCATGCGTTGATGCCATTGGATTTTCCATTTATTCTATTTGACTTTTTGCCTTAATGAATTCAATTTTGAACTTGCTCAAGCAATTTCTCAGTGCTATAAAAAATGTGGTTCCCGCTTCTCAGCAGAGATTTTTTGTGAATATGTTTATTTTTTCCCCGCAAACAAATAGTCACAAAGCTCATCCATTCTGAGTAAAGCTGCATCACATTTTAATTTCTCATCAATAAGACAAAAGTTAAAACTTTTGAATCTAACAGTTATGTCATGCTAGCTTGATCAAGTAGGAAGCAAAGCAATCAAGCGATTCAAGCCAGCTAAAAGATTTTCTCTATATATCAGCATATGTCTATATAAAACTAGAAACAGTTGATTCATTCCATTAATGCTAAATACATTGGCTGAAAGATCATGCAACTTAAACATTTAAAGTAACTAAAAGCAACTATGTTAGACAAAAACCAGAATATAAATTTATAGGACTATTTTTACCATATGTATATCTATAGTAAGATTGTAGCCTTGGCTATAAATCTTATTGATCTTAGCCCTTGAAATTTCTTGAAGGCCTTAACCATTGGCGTGGCCTTTGTGGGAGAAATGGAAAAATTGAACTGCATAACTTTTTCATAATATGAAAGGATGAAGGAAAACTGTAATGAAGAAAGACAACTAAATAGTAAATACATATGATATTTTCAAAGAAAGGAACTTTCATTATAAATTGATGAAAAGAAATGCTACGTAATTTGTTAACCCAAGAATCACGCTTGAACTGTATCTGATATTTTGTGGGTATGCCAACGCATATGTAAGGTGAATCTAAGGAGGTATGTTGTAATGTGGAGGAATATAATTGTGAGATGCTGGCATACTTATATGCTACATCCATCTGTAGGGGGTTAAAAAAAAAAAGGAAAGAAACTGAAAAGGAAAAGATACACTTAAATATCCACTGCTAAACAAACATTAACAGTCAACTAAGGATGAGTGGTAACCAATACAGTAAAACTTAGCTTATTGGTTGATGAATAATTAATATAACCTTCTAGTGGAATTGTAAATTAAAATAATAAAATTTCACATAAGCAACATAATTCCTAGATAGATATGTTCACATAAGCTATATGATTTTCTTGTTTCCTGCATATTCTATTTTGTCCAGGATTTAAAATTGGGCTCCTAGCTAGAATCGACTTACTAGTGTTATTTTAAAACCTGAAAGCTCTGTTGATTCAAGACGGGGGACTGATTGATTTCTTGTCTTAACAATGGTTGACAATGAAGTTGTTTGAGTTATGGCATCACAAGTAAAATAATATTGAAATGTGTGGAAAGTATGGTAAATTCGTAGGGCTTTGATGAATAATCATGATTATTTTTCTTTAGTGGCTAGCTTTTATTATTAGTAGGGTTTGAATTCATAAATAGGCCTGCAACCGTTTTGTCTGATGGTAAAGAAATTAATATATAGAAGTGCAACTACTTATTGCAAATGGACAAGAGAGGATTTTTATTGTTTTTCATATTGCAAAAATCCTGTAGGCTTTTATCTGCTATAATTTTTCCCAAATGCACTTTGTTCAATATTAAAATTTATTGTTGAGGCCAATATTAACCTATATAAAATATTACTATAAAATACTATTACATATGCTTTAAGATTTCTTGATCCCATATGAAATAAATATTGTGCTTCATCAATATAAAATGAGCTTATAATTTCTTTTAATATTTTTAATTTTGAGAGATATGCATAAACATAATGTAAGAAAAATAAAATTTTAATCAGCTATTGCTTAAATCTTCTTATCTGCTCATGTTAAATCATTTTTGTGTGAAAAAAAAAAATCATGATTTTCTGAAAATATTAATTATGAAAGAAATTATCATTTTGTGAGATTTTCTAATTGGTTACAACACTTTTTGATAACAATTTGATCTTAGTTTTTATTAATTTCATGTAGTTACCAACAACATTTTAATATTTATTTTAAATAAATTTGTTAAAATATTAAAAAAAAAATTCCCTGAAAAACTTTTGTGTTTTTTTGCTTGGTAGAAGTATTTATGGGTTAATTATAACATTTGACACATGAAATCTGGCTAGTATTGAATAGGATCATGAATTGACATTTATTTGAAGGTCATAATTGCTTAATTCTCTCTCTGTCTCCATATCTTTTTATTCCATGTGTTATTATTTGATAATGTTCGTTTGACCCTCAAATTTATTCTCAAACCCTAAGACTCCAGCTTAATGGCTTTATCACTCCTTTTTCTTCTGAAGATTGCTAATAATCTTTTGAGTTGTGGAGCTTGTTTCTCGTCATTTGCAGAAAGTCTTTCAGACAAGTTCTATGAATCCACTCTAAACCTCAAAACTTTATAATTTTGTTACCATAACTGTAAGATTGATCTTAACAGTTCCAATTCATTTATCTTTCCTTCCATTTTTGTTTTTCTTCAGTAGTGCATTGATTGGAAAAATTAAAACTTGACATTTAGTTTATCCAACATTCTTAACTGTTCATGTCTGATTTACTTTGGTCAAATTTATGCCGAGTTGAATTTTTTCAAATCTCTGAATGGTCACTTTCTTTTTAGAAAAAATTTAAATTCATAATTTATCAATCCTTTAAAAAAACTCGTGTAAAGATTGACATATTTATGTGATGCTTCTAGGGGCGCTTCAAGTATCAACCTAACCAAGTTAGAGCTTTTGGGATGCTTGCTGGGGGTACTGGAATAACTCCAATGTTCCAAGTATGTGATTAGAAATGGCCTTTCTATTTTCCAGTTGTAAAAATCATCATTTTTTACTTAACAAACACTTTTATTTCTCTTTTTGGTTCCCATAGGTTACTAGGGCCATAGTGGAAAATCCCAATGACAAGACCAATGTACATCTTATTTATGCCAATGTCACATACGAGGACATTCTTTTAAAGGTAAATCTATCCCTCTCTCCCTCTTTCTCATAAGAATTATTCATGAATGCCAAATCTGTTAACTAAAGGCATACCATGGCTTTTTTGTTTTCAAATATAGATGTATACCTACTAATCTAAAATATTGTGTGTGTGTGTGCATGCCATATACGTATGAGACAATATTTAAATGTAACATGTCAAGAATATTACACCATAAGAGTCGGAACAACAACGAATTTCTATATAAGAAGAGAAGGGGCAAAAGTAATTAAAGTTCATGAGATGGAGACATATGCATTGGGTAAAATGTGAGAAAAAGCGACTAGGCGTGGTTTCATACATGCATAAAAGAGCAATTACTCCACCAGTAAGCCTAGGAAAGTGAATATTCGAAAGAGTACTACAGTGATGAGGAAAAGTGATGCTGCTAGCACTAGCAGAAAGCTCTGCTGGATATAGTATCCTAAATAAGTGTATAAAGACATGTTTCATTATTAAACATTTAAGGGAGATTGGATAGGGCAAAATTGGTTGTGTATAGTCACATATATAGCTGTGATGAATCTTTGTTAACATATGTCATGTAGGCAAGGATGAGTTGAATCAGGTCCAATTGTCAATGTGCCTTGTTTTGGAATCCTTAAGAGCAGTGATTGTAATGATTATGTCTTGGTCTGGAATCTTTATTATTATATATATTCTTTATCATATAAATTTATATAATGGAGATTAAATATCAATTTTTTTTATTTTAACTATATTATTTAAATTATTTTATCATTTTATGCCTCTCTTCTTTATAATTACCCTATTTATTCTTCTAGATGCAATAAATTATGTTTAATTTTTTAACATTTTATTTGACCACTATATATATAGTAAAAAAAAAAAAAACTATTGTCAATCATAATTATTTAACATTTAATGCTATAAAATTAACTTGTGATATTATTATTATTATTGTTATTATTATTATTATTATTATTATTATTATTAAAAAAAAGCAGATATTATCCCCTGCGCATCACACTGATACCAGACTAGTTAGATTTAAGAACAAGAGAGGGAACATTTAAGGCAGAGCAAACTTGGGAAAACAGCTGTGATGAATATTCTAGGACTCAAAAGGTCTCAAATAAATTATCGCATAACTTCGTTTTGATTTTATATTTGTAGGAAGAGCTGGATGACCTTGCAAACAATTTTCCTAACCGCTTCAGAGTCTACTATGTTCTGAATCAGGTATATGTATTTTAATTTCTATTAAGCTCTTAGTTTCCCTTTTCTTTTGTATTCTCAATTTCTTGTGATGCATTTTGTTCTCCTAAATTTGTTAAAATGGTTATGGCAGTTGTATAAGCTTTTGAAGTCTTTTTAGAACTTCTAGTGCTCCAGTAGGGGGTATAAACTAGGTAAACCTAACTTAACGAATACAGTAGAAATTCAGGATTGGGTGAGTGCTGTCTATATGGACTATGGAGGGATGCTGCTAGGACTGTCATGCAATTGTTGTCATTCTCTCTTCCCTTTTACTCTTACTCTCTCTCTCTCTCTCTCTCTCTCTCTCCCCCCTCCCTCCCCCCCCTCCCAACCCACCTCTCCTTTTTTTTTTTTTTTGGTTCTTCTTTGGGTTTGATTGGAAATTCTAGCTCATCCTCAAATTTCTCCTGCATAGGAGAGATTCAGTTGATCAGAAGAATTATCTAATTATCTCCAATAAGATTACTAATTTTATGTAGTGAATCACTATTTTCAGTCTCCAACGAGTGAATTCAGGAGTTTACTTCCTAAAATTGCTTATGTAATGGCTTTTTCTTTTTTTCCATTAAGCATAAATTTAAAGGGAAGCTGTACCATCCTTTATCCACTCAACAGCTTCCTAAATGAAAACATGTATTGGGATGATTAGTGCATTATTATGTTTTATAACATATTTTGTATGACCTTTAGGCCTTCCAACTTACTCAATAGTTTTTTGGTCTAATTTGTAATTAATTAATTAAGTTTGGAATAGACTTAGGCTATGGACATGTTAGTGCCGTCGACATCCTGGGTTGAAGGCAGGTATTCTGTATTGAATACAATTGATTGAGCTCAGAGTTGAGTTTTGACCCAATTCACAATGCTGGGTGCATGCTTAGCCCAAAGCTTATGTGGTCTTAGCGAGTTAACATTGGCCCATTTTGTTAGGATCTCTTTCGCTCTGTCTTTCAACTACTTTTCTCGTGAAACCCACTTTTACTTGAACGCATTTTCTTAGATTGATTCTCTTATATGGAATGTGACAATTTTACTATAAATGCCTTATTACATCAAATATACTTACAAAGTATCATATTATGAAATATTATAAATTATCTAATTATCAGGCACTACAAAGAAGTGACGTTATAGTTAAACTTAACATAATACTAAGTAGGTATTTGGTACGAGGTTAACAAGGGATTATTATTACTTTTATGACTTTTAATCCCTCATTAATATTATTTGGATACTTAAAGAGATTAGATTAACTTTTTACATCACTAATATTTATGCATTATTAAGAGGTTAGATGTTAACCTTGGGGGAACAAAGATAATACTTAGCCTCTTTAAAAGTTAAAACTTACAAGAATGATATTTAACCCTTAATTTTTTAACTTTCTATCAAACGTATCTTAAGCATAACATATATATGAATAAGATGTTTAAAAAAAATATAAAAAATTATAAAAAAAAAAACTGGCTAAAAGACCATTTTGCTTTAGTGAAAGAACGAACCTGTGTTTATAACTAAATTTTTATGTTTATTCACGTTTTTTAAATATTCTTTCATCTATAATTATATTATTATTAAAATATATGATATTAGAATTAAAAAATTATTAGCATAATATTAGGACCAAGGTAGGTCGAGCTTGTCCTGTCGGTGCTGCACTTGCCTAAGCTTGAGCTCTTATCTGGTCTATATTTGTTGGTCTGGAGTCAGCCCAACTACAGCTCATATAAAGATCATCATTTGTTGTCTGCTATTCATAAAATGGCCAAGGAATATTTGTGTAAAAAAAAAATCCGATGAAAACTACATTGATTTTTAATATTCAGGCAGTAATAACATGTTCCTAAAAGCATATATCGCAATATTCTTGTTGTCCTTAAAGGTTTTATTTATTCTATTATTATGAAATTAATTACAAAATGTTATCTTCAGCCTCCTCAAGGATGGGATGGTGGCATGGGGTTTGTATCCAAGGAAATGATTCAAACCCACTGCCCACCACCAGCAGCAGATGTTCAGGTAACTTTCAGAATGCATAATCCCCTTCGTTCTTCCTCATATTTATTGAAAACAAGTAAGACAAACCTTTTCCCCCCCTTCTTTTAGATACTAAGGTGTGGTCCTCCACCAATGAACAAGGCCATGGCTGCTCACCTAGAGGCTCTTGGATACACTTCCCAAATGCAGTTCCAGTTTTAGGCATGTTGTGGAGCATTGTCATTCTCTAACCATTGTGGTGTTAGTTTCAGACAATAAGGACACAACAAAATTCAGGTTCTTCTTATAGGTTGAAGAGGTCTTCCTAATTTTCAATTCATCATAGTTGTGATTGATAAGAAATGAATGTTTACCATTGAAATTGCAGGTGACAGGCACCCTTCCTTCTTTATTGTTATTTAAGACATTGTTGCCCCCTTTGCTTTCTTACTCCATTTTCCCAACAGAAATGATTGCACATGTCCTTTAAATTAAAATCAAACAATTTAATTTATGAAATTTTATTTTAAAATTATCGAGGCAAAGTTTTCGTTTATCTTATAATTAATTGAAAAGAATTTAAGTTTGAAGATTAGCTTGTAATAAACATGCAGTATATAGCTTAATTTTATAGCAAGTTAGAATTTAGATTGATTTTATGCTCATCTCCTTTTTCTTTTTGTTACTTTAACGAGTTATCAATTAAAACAAGTTGCATTGTTATGATTTTGCATTTTGACTAATGCTTAAATTGAGCACAACTTTCTCCGGGAAATAAAAATAATAACAATAATAATTTTATATTTCCAGGGCACGATACCATTCGTCTATGCCCGGCATTTATAGCTAGTGAAACGGTAATCCTTCTAGTTTAGAGTTGCCATCGGTACTCGTAGGGTCCGCCACTGGCTGATTTTATTTGAAATCAACTCAAAATCGATGGTTTTGATTCACTAGAGTATGTCTGAACTAGCCCCTAAAGATCTTCCTCAGTTTTTCTGGCTCAGCTCAATTCAATACGATTTTTATCAAACCTAATGTTCTCAACTTTTTCGAAATTTTTATTTTTAAAATTAAAAAATGCAATTTTGATCGGAACTGAGTCAGCCAATCCGATCACTTGAATTCTAATCGAGTTCCAGCCCAATTTAAATTGGTCCGATTCTAATTTTATTTTAACGGAGACCCTAGCCAAAAAAGAAAAAGCAGCACCTGCATTTCAAAAAGTTACCAATCAACAAAACTTCTGACATCGAATTACAAGGCCACTTCGGCTCCTAAGTTGGAAAGGCAGATGGAAGAAATCTAATTCGAGTGATGTTACTGTGAATGCAACTGAAATCAAGGGGAGAAAATTTGAAAAGATGCTCGTTAACAAGTATAGTAATAATTCCAATAAATTATATCCAGTAAGCTCATCGCCTTCGCATTCCCCGTCCACGACCACGAAAACGCCCTCCACGCCCTCTACCACCCATAGCACTTGCAGCAGCTTCCCTGAGCACTTTCAGACTGCACATTCAAGCAAGATGAGAAATCAATGCTTTAATATTTGGGACTTTTCTTAGTTACAGGATGGGCTAAGGTAATTTAATATGTATTATGTTGCAGCATATTTCATCATTACAATGAATAATAAGTTAACTGTGTATATGATGTGGATCAGATGAAGAGCTTGGGAAGCTTGAAAGTTTACAGGAGAAGCCAAGAAGGCCCAAGAGAGCTGAAAGAGAGGAGCTAAAAGAAGGTTCCAGAAGAAACGAGGTGGCAGAAATTTCTAGAAGGAATGTGGGATGCTGGCAGAGTGAAACAGAATGGCACGTGGAGGGAAATTTATGAATAAAGAAGAAGAGAAGGAAAAGGGGAAGAAGATTTCTACTGAAAGTTTAGGCTGACAGCTGGGGCCAAGCGAATTTGCCAAATTCCTTGGATGGTAATTTTCTTTTCTTCGTTTGTTATTGTGGTTTGGGAGAGAGTTGTATTAGAGAGTCATTGTATTGAATCTCTTAATTGCTCTAAATTTGCTGTACTCTTGAAGAGAGCAAATATCAATGCAATTTCATTCCATATTTTCTCAGTTCATTCTATGGTTCCCAACTCTATCAGTATATTTCCTCATAACAGTTTTTTTTTAACAAATAATAATAGGAGGCTAGCAGCAAGATCAAACAAAACACCATCTATAGTGCATGTGCTGCTCATGAATAGCTAGGGTTTAACTGGTTAAAGAGATTGACGTGGCTTTTTCAGTTTACCTAGTAAGTCGAGTTTAAAATTATTTTTGCAGCATATCATTCAATTAGACAAATAAGAAATGCTTGATCAAAGGAATCAAAATAAAGGTAATGCATCTATAGAAAACACCGTTGTATGATCCTAACTGATTTCTCAAGTAGATCAATTATAAGAGCTTCAATTACTTAAAATCATCAGTAAAGATTGTTACTAATTGAATAGAATATCAAGACATTCACTTGATAACTCCCTTCTCACATTATTCAGTGTAATGACAGAGAAATGCAAAGGCATGAGCCTTTTCATGCAATGTTCACCAAAAACTTACTACATTAACATTCAATTGCTTTAGTCTGTATTTCATTTACTGTCTAGTGTCTAGTCCTAATATTTTTATGCTCTAGTACTAGTGGCACAGTGAAACCAAGAAACCAGGCAGGACAGCTACATGCACTGAATTCAGAGTAAAAAATATATAACACTTTCAGATAAAAGCATTTATGCATTATACTAGGTAGCCTGAAAATGAGCAGCTAAATATAACTTCCAATATAAGCAGCTAAATTTAACATGCTATTCACTTTACCTTAGGGTTCTTAACTGTCTCATCCACACTCAATACAAGACATGCAGCCTCAGTAGCAGCATTTATAGCATTGATCTGTTACAAGATTTCAATCACCAAAGGGACCATTATATAAATACAAATACAAAAGATAAATAATGTATCCAGTATCAGCATAAATGACTGAAGAATTAAAGAAAGACACCTTCACAACAGCTGGCTCCCAAACAAAATTGGCAAATGAATCTGCAATTCCACCAGTGTTGATATCCACTCCAAAAGGTGCACCCTCACCTGTTAAAAAGCTCAAAATATTATGCAATGATCGACCTGAAATTCATTCTGGAAATAACCATTGAAACTGAATTTGCTATGCCATCAATAGAAGCCCTATACTCAGGAAAGATGCCAGCTCATCAAAAGGACAAGGGCAATGGGCCAGTATATCAATATATCAAAGCTTCCTTCAACCATGGCCAAATAGCAAACTTTTTTTTCCAAATGGTAACTAAAATGGAGACCTACCAGATGGAAGTGCATGCTTCTGTCTTAATTTGTTCAGCACATCAGTTGCATCAAACCCAGCATTATCACATAGCTGCCGTGGGATAACCTGCAATACAAGAGGGGTAAATCTCATGAACCTTCTTCCAATATAAATCTGTTGTGAGTATGAGATATTTTCTGTACACGGAAGACCAGTTACAAAGAATCTCTGACTCTACCAGTAAATGCATTATTCAGCAATAGCAAGGTATTTGGTCCAGCACTTCTATCAAGAGTTATTCATGGTTTAAAAAAATGAATGTGAGATTTGAGAATGAACTAAAAAAGATATCAAACAAATTGTTTCAAGATTGAAAATTACCTGCTTAAACTTTCTTTGTAATTAAAAAAAAAAAAAAAGGAGCTAATATTACATTCAGTGCCAAGAGTTTACACCTCAATCTAATAAATATAACACGTAACAACATTTTATAAATAGCTGTAATATTAGAATTACCAATTTTAGGAAAAAATTATCATGCATATTTTCCCTCATAACGCAATGGAAATTTCAGACATTGCAAAACGCCATATAAATTCTAAAATCAAAATTTGATTTCAAGATAACTGTAAAAACTTCTACCAATTAACTACCTAGCAAGGAGGTTAAAATCATAATAAAATTAAGCAATACTACTTTTGTATGCTAGACCAGAAGGGCATTTCATCCAAAATATCACATAAACTATGTACCTCAAGGGCTTTTGCATAAGAGTTAATAAATAGCTGAGACTTCCCAGCTATTGTGCGAGCATGCTGCCTCAAATATCGGCTTATTTCCATCTGTCATAAAACAGCATTGTCTTTATTACCAAAGCTTAAAATAAATAAATAAATACACACACACGCACACATAATCATGATATAATTAGCTGTGATTAACTCATACATCGATTGCGCCACCACCAGCAACAACAGTTGAGTTTTTCAAAGCTCTTCTAACAATCATGATTGCATCATGTAAACTCCGCTCAGCTTCCTCAATGAACTGACATTAGTGTTACAAGAAAACACATAAAAACCCTAATTAAAATTAATTTATAATAATCATTTATAATTTCAATCAAAATAAACTAGCAAACCTGATCTGCTCCGCCACGAAGAACGATAGTGGCAGTTCTTCCAGAAGGGCATCCGCTGAATATGTTAAACCTCTCATTTCCAACTTGCTTTTCCTCAAAAATCTCACAAGTTCCAAGAACCTAAAGGCAAAACAACACAATAATTTCAATTGATCACAAAGAGAAGAAAGTTTTACATCAAAACATAAAATAACAAAGGATTCTGTATTTTTTATAAATAGATGTTTTAACCTCATCAATTATGTTGTTGACAGTTGTTTGCACGGTTCCACCACTTGCAGCTGCAACCCTTAGCAAATCTTCTTCAGCTACACGTCCAGCACAGAAAATATCTCGATCTGCAAAATACTGTTGCCAACAAAACATTCAATCAATATATCAACAATAGCACAAAAAAATTACAAAGAACACATGTTCTGTTAGTAACACTGGATATTATATTCACACAATTTATTACTCAATCACCATTGACCGCAAAAAGGAAAAAGGAATCTATAGCAAAATGAAAATGTAATCTATTAGGGCACAAAAATCAAAATTTTAACCACATTCTCTTCCAGCAAAACTCATGCAGAATTACGAGCATTCATATAGGAAGAATCAACAGAATATATACACATTTCTTCTTTTTTCTTTGAACAGATTTTGATGAAACATCAAAAACAGAAAATATCCAGAATAGTAACTGAAAGGTACTTCTGCAGCTGAATCTAATTATTGAAAGTCAAACAAATTAAAAATACTTTCATGAACACAAAAATGGAAGTGCAAATGCTTCTGCCAGGGCAATAAATGTCTCAAAAAAGGACAAAAATGTGCCATAAATCATTCAACTTCCATTCCGAATTTTTAAATTAAGTCATATGCATTCAGGAATAGAAGAAAACCAACCTGAGTTGCCAAATCTCCAATAGCCAGACGTGAAAGAACCACTTTGGCCCCACTCTGTACACATTTATCCAACTTTTCATAAATGATATTCCATTCTGCATCAACAATTGACTGATACTGTGAAGGGTCTGACAGCCTGCAGTGAGAAAACAGCAGCATGGACTTCAGCATCTATCTCTTAAATTGAAAATAAATCAATACAATCCAACCTTATCTCTGCATTTTCTTTCTCAGATTTCAATTCCAATTCAATGTTGAGTAGAAGTATCTTTGGATTTAAAAACTTCTTTGGTTGTTGTTCAAACCCTGCATATGAAAATGTCTTTTTAAAGGCAACACCATTCACTAGAAATGAATCTCGCATGTTGCCACCAGGCACCTGCAAGAAAACATGCATATAGATTATATAAAAAATAAAAATCTTTCATTGTAATAGTTTCAAAAATTCAAGACAGCTCCAAACTTCCATCCAAAAGAATGGCAGAAGCAATGCTAATTAGACAATAATGGGCCATGACAGAACTACACAACACACAAGAATGCTCAAGCAATTCATAAAGTTGATAAATTAAATTAATAACTTGATGGCCAAAATCTGAACAATCTAATAAAACATAATTCACCAAGGAGTTGCTTTGATACTCGAGCATACTACCGAAAACTTGTATATGATGGCAAGGAAGTGTTAAGAGCAATAACAGAATTCAAAATAACTTGTTTGGCAAAACATAAAAAAGTGAGATTCTCTATACACAGCCCCATTGAATATTCCAGAAAGAATATATATATATATATGACTCTGATACCAAAACGACGCAGGATCGAAGGGGATATCCAACAAGGATAGAATTAATATAAAGAAGAAGAAGAAAGAACAATAAATAATAAGAAGAATATGCAATAAATCAACAATTTATAATAGCATAAAAATATGGGCGGTAGAACCAGCCACAGATATGAATATAAAGAATAAAACAAGAAGTTATAAAAGCATAAAAATATGGGCGGTAGAACAAATCACAGATATAGATATAAAGAATAAAACAACTAAAGATTGTAAGAAGATAGTTTTACTGAAGCTCTGATATCAGACACATACAAGGAGATAGAATAGGGGAAAAGGAGAGGTATCCGAAAGGAAAACTTGAAAAATGAAGTAGAGAGCCTCTTCCTTTTATAGATGAAGGAAAGAGGTTTACAATGATTATAAGTTACTATTACACATGTGAAAGTTAAAAAGATATATAAGTGGAGTGGAAAATGCCGAAAGTTGTTGCAAGTGGAATTCCTGTAGCCATGTGATGACCAAAGTTGTCTTGATGATAGCCAGAAAAGTTGACCATGAACTGTAGGCATGTGAAGAGTTATTGGTGCTTTAAGGCAGATAATATTCCAAAGCAGTCATCCTCGTTATCATTACCGAGATTGACGACATCAGAAGATGAGCTAGCTTGGCTTGGAGTTTTCGAAGTGGAGGACCTATTACTCAGCAGTTGTTGCATGATAGTAAAATATTCTTCTTCAGACTTGGCCTGGGCCAAGAGGGCTTGAGCATTTGATTTTTGGGCCAAAAAAGTCGTAGGGTTTTGGGCAGAAGTTGAAGGAAGTTGTCTTTGTTCCTTAAGCTGTTGGAGTAACCATTGTTCCACAACTTCTAAGGAGGTTTTTTGATGTTTTTGAAATTTGGACCACCATCTAATTTTGAACTTGCAAATTAGAACTGGCCCTTGGAGAAGTTGATCAGTTTTGTAACCATAGTCCCATGAAAGAACCCATGGCACAAAGAACTTTGAAGCAAATAGTATGAGGGGATGAAATATGTCTTCTTCAGTTGCAGGCTTATAGCGAGCCTTGAAAGCTGTATACCCTTGATTGATTTCAGAAGACAATATTTCAGGGATGGCTCCCATCCAGTTCCACCATTGGGCGAACCATCTAGGAAAGTGAAATTTGGAGACGGTCTAGAAGAAAAATAGCCAAGTGTGACAGTTACTGGGGTTTTGGATTAGGAAAGCATTTATCCAAGCTTGGTGGTAATCCCAATATGTGAAAGTTGTTATAGAAAGGAGGCTTTGGCCAAATCTAGCTTGAAATTTCTTTAGGGCAGACAAGTCTTGTCCCCAATTGACAGGGTGGATAACTTTGAGTATAGTGCAAGTGGAATAGTTTGGGACAGGGAAGTTTTCTGGGAAATGTTTAATTTTGACTGACCCAGTTTCAATCAAGATACTTTGGTAGTAAGCTAGATCTTTAGACTTATCCCACAGCTTGTAGTGCCAAGAACCAAAGAACTTAGCTGCACATAAACGAGGGTTAGAATCATAAAATCCATCCTCAATAGTTAAAATACTTTGATAAGAATCCTTTAAAATCCAATTAAATGCTGAACTAGAGTTTTGAGAAAAGTTTTGTAAAACCACTGGTTCGTTTGATTTTAAAGTCAAATCCGTTGAAGGAACAAGTTTAGGAGTTGAAACAGTTTGAGAAAGTTGTTTTTGAGAGAGTTTTTTGATTTTGAACAATAATCTCTCTCTCAGCTTCTTGAGAGCATGCTTGAGTTAAAAGTTTTTTAGGTTGTCCTTCTGGGAGCGAATCTCTGAGGGACTAGCAAAATTGCGGGTGATTAATGAGGCCTGCAAGCCAAACTTACAAGTCATTTGGAGAAAGTTGTTCTGGAGGAGTTTGGGAAATTGAAGATTGGTCAAGTTGATCTATTTCTTTCTGGAATAAAGCATTCCATGAGACAATAGGGCTTTAGGAAGTCATCTTAGGTTGACTTAGCGTAAGTTGTTGAGAGGAAGCTTGGGGTTTGGGTGAAGTTTTCTTTGAGGTAGAAGCTGAAGATTTTTCTTTTGTTGATTCTTCAGTCTTCTTTCTTGGGATCATTGTGAGGAGTCCACAAGAATTCACGAGTTAGAAAGTCAGGGATAAAATTCATATCTCCTCTAATATACTCGATATCAAAGTCAAAAATACTTAAAATAGCTTGCCATCGAGCAAAGATTTGTTTGGAAGCAATATTTTGAACATCCTTTTTCAAAACCTCTTTTGCAGATTTGCAGTCGATTCGAATCAAAAACTTTTGATTAAGCAAATCACTTTGAAATTTTTGAATGTAAATGACTATAGACAAAATTTCTTTTTTAATAGTGGAATAATTATTCTAAGTTTCATCCCAGTGCTCAGAAACATACTAAACTATAACTTCTTTGTTATTTTTAAGTTGCTTTAGAATTCCTCCATATCTAAGATCAGAGGCATCAGTTTCAACAATTTTAAAAGCAAATGGATCAGCAAAATGTAAGCAAGGAATTTGCTTTATTTGGGTTTTGATTTTCTGAACAAGGGAAGTGTGTTTCTGTGTCCAGGGCTTACGATTCTTTTTGAGTCTTTCATGAAGTGGTTGAAGCAATCTATTTAAGTTTGGAAAGAAATCTAAGACATAGTTTAAACATCCTAGAAATCTTTGAAGTTGAGTTTTCTCAATAATTTTGTGAGGGAATTTATTAGTGAAAACAAATGACCTTTCTATTAGTGAGATTGTACCATTGGAGATGTGTCCTAAGAACCTAATTCTAGTATGGAAAAGACTAATTTTGGACTTAGAAACTACTAATCCATTTCTTTTGGCAACAAGGATAAAAGTTCTTATATGCTTAAAATGTTGCTCAATAGAAGATGAAAAGATTAAGACATCATCAACGTAAACAATGCAAAATGTGGAGTATAGATTAAAAATGTCATTCATGATGCGTTGAAATTCAGATTAGGCATTTTTCAAACCAAATGGCATGCCATTCCATTCATATTTGCCAAACGGGACGGTGAAAGCAGTTTTGTAACGATCTTTGGGAGCTATCTGTATTTGCCAAAAGCCAGATATCATGTCAAACTTTGAAAAGATTTTTGCAGCAAAAAGTTTTTGAAGAAGATCTTTTTTGTTGGGAATCAGGTAACGAATCAATTTCAAAGCTTTATTAAGAGGCTTAAAGTTAATAACAAGTCGAGAGACTCCTCTTTCAATTTCGGAAGATTTGTTAACATAAAAAGCAGCACAACTCCAGGGGGACATGGAAGCAGAAATTAAATTTTTAGAAAGCAAATCTTTAATTTCATTTCTAAAGGGGTCTTCAAGTTCTTTATTCATTTGAATTGGTTGGGCTTTAGAAGGAATTTGAGATTCTTGAAAATCATTTTCGCAGGGGAGATCAACAATATGTTGTTTTCTTTCCCAAAAAGCATTCGGAAGATCAGAACAAACAGTATTTTCTATTTGTCGTTGAAGAAGAGAAATCTTTTTTTTCTAAACAGGATGTTGAAGTTGATTTTGAATCCTTCGGATTAAAACAGTTTTTCTAAGGTTTTGAAATTCTATTTCTTTTGACAAAATCAGACAGTTGAGTTGATTTTCATAAACAGAGCAGGCTTTAATAATATGCAAGTTACGAGTTTGGGGTTTTTCAATAAAAGGGAAAACAATCTTCTTTCCTTTAAGTTTAGCAGAAATATGATCATAATTAACAGCATAAGGAGTAATAAGATTTATGAATGGAGTGCCAAGTATGACCGTATGATGAATGTTATGCACAAGAAAAATGAAGTTTTGATTTGCAAACCGTTGTTCAAAACGTATGCATCAGTTTTTGAATCAATTTTGAGATAAGAGTTGTTGGCAGCCTTGAGCTTTTCAGTAGTTGCTTCTCTAAATCCATTTGGAATTATTTTTTTCTTAATACAATTAAGGTCAGCACCTGTATCAAAGAGAGCAATAGTATCCAATCGAAAATCATCAAAAATTTTTAAAGTTATTTTAACCAAATATTTTTGGGAAGTGACTTGTTTTAAAATTGAAAGAAAATTATCTAGAACATCTTGTAGATTGGCTAGTTGTGGTGTTTCAGTTTCAGGTTCTGGATCATCTTCTTCTTCGGAAAATTTCTTAAGAAGAAGTTGAATGACTACAGAGTATTCCTTCTGTTTGGTTTGGAGTTGCTTGAGTTCAAACTTGATGGTTTTGATTTCAGTCTGAAGTTCTTGAATAGCAGAAGCAGAGGTTTTTGTTTTGAAAATTTTGGCCTTTTGTAAGATGGCTGTGAGGTCATATGGGTTATTAACTTTAGATGGCACAGATGTAGAAGGGGTTTCAGAAGATGATGCTTCAAAAGAGTGTTGAAGCTTAGTGAGATATTCTTTCTGAAGTTGAGGGTCTTAAATTTGTTAAATAACATCAAGCATAAACTTTTGATCTTTGGTAAGCATATTCAGTTACTTTTCGGATTTATCAGAAGTAGAAGAGTCGGAGAGGACCTATCAAGCTGAAGGGCCTGATTATCTTCTGAAGAAATTGAAACAGTTTCTTCAAAATCAGAGGACTCAAGCAAAAGGGCTTCAAGTTTGTACAAAGTTTCTTCTTCAAGTTGGAGCTCATGGATTCTCCTGTTGAGCTTGCAATATTTTGCAATGTGACCTTTCTTGCCACATCTATAGCAAGTAACATTTTCTGGGAGTAGAGTTGGGATCATAGGCTTTTGAGAAGGTTTTTGGTACTTTCTAATGTAAGACTTTCCTTTGGAAGGTCTGTCTTAGTAGTAAGTGGTTTTATGTTTGGAAAAGTTTTTTTTGTGCTTGCGGTGTCTTCTGGTTTGACAGTCTGTGCATGGTTTGAAAGTTGAAGAGGAAGATGACTTTTGATAGGAAATATCAAATTGTTGGCAGAAGGTTCCAAGTTCTTTTTTGGTTTTATGGAGCTCCCATTTGAGTTGTTTCTGTAGCTTAAGATCTTGGCAAATCTTCAAGCCTTCTTTTTGGGTGAGGCTGATAAGTTCTCCATAAGTGAGCTGATCATAAGGAATTTTTTCATGGTTATGCTCCTTGATCTTATTTCGAACCTTTTCACCAAAGAGAGGAGAGAGGCCAGCGAGGAATTTCTCCTTCCAAAATGGTAGATTAGAGTCTTCCCGAAGCATAACTCTGGTAAGGAAAGTATCCTTATACCATTTGAAGTCACTAAGCTTTTTGCAACGAATATTTGAAAGAAGCTCGGCATTCTTATCTTTGAGATGCGAAGGATCTCCGACAAAGTGAAGTGTCAGGGCTAAGATGAGGGTGGCAACAGCATTCTGAATTGGTCTGCCATTTTCATCAAGTATTGAATCTTAATCTTCATCGAGTTCAACAAACTTTAGATACTCAAGTTTTTGCTGGGGAGTGAGATAATAATCCCACCATTCTTTCAGTTGACCTGAGAATCCTGCTATAAGAAGTTTTGCAATAGCCTGATCAGTGGTGCCTGTCTGGGCTCGATAGGCATTTGCTGCCATCGTCATTTGTTGGAAGATGTTGAGAACATTGTATTCTGACATTCCATCTATGTTCCATTCATAGACGGAAGAAGTATTGTAGCGGCTTTAGGAGAGGGCACTCGGCTTATCTTCCATATTGATATCTGGAGCAGTGGCTCGTGGATAGTAAAGCTGTTGAGGATTCTGCCAATGAACTTTATATATTCTTGAAAGAGCTTCTTCTTGGAAGGCATTCTCATCGTTAGAGGGTTGTTCCATTACATTGACAGAGGCTTAAGGAGTGTCTAGAATGACGACATTGGACTTTGAAGAAGTTGATAGAAATTGATTCAGACAATCCTGAATAGCTTGAAGAAATTCTTCTTTGCTCTTTTGTTGAAGTCTAGTGAGAGAGCTTTTTGAAACTTAAAAAGGCTTAAAGGCTGGAGCTTTCACCTTTGTTTATGTGGAGGAGATGATGGTAGTTGGGTGTTGAATCTACTTTTGTAGATCATTTAAATGTTTTCCAATAGTATGAAGATGACTATTGGTCCAGTTGCTCCGCTAGATGATATTTTCAAGATCTCTATCAGTGTTTTTCTCTCTCTTAAGTTTGAAAGGGGAAGTGTGGTTTTGAGGTGTTTGATTTGAAGTTCTCGAAGAGGTGGATGGACAGATTGAATCCATTCACCTTTTGAAGTTTGCCAGGAAGTTGTTTCAGAAAGTGGGTTTACAGTTTTAGAAGCAAAAGGATGTTCCAGATGATTTTTAGAAGCATAATTTTCAAACCAATCAAAGAAAAAAAATATGCGTTTGATGCCCATGAAGGAATGCATAAAATTTCTCTTGGATTTCCTGCCTATGATCCATGAAGTTTTGGAAAAACCAAAGCTTTTTCTCATGATTATGAGGGGCATAAAAATCTTTTTAAAGATAAGCTTTGGTAATCTGAAAATCTTTTTGAAGAACATTCAATTCAGATTCTATATTCTCGATCCACGAGAAAGAAGGTTGGAGATGTAGGTCTAGTTTGTTCTTCAGGAGTGGAATAGACAGGTCGTGGTATAGTAGTTGAAAAGTCAGCAGTTTGCATTGAAGTTTTTCTTGGTATGTCAAAAGTTGAGTGTCAAGGTAGATCTGGGATTCAAGTAAAGTGTTCTGTAGTTGTTGGATAATTAACCACAGAGGGTGTTCTGGTTAGAGGTAGATCTATGACAGTAGGTAGTTGTGAGATTCTTCCTAGGTCTATAGTTCCAGAGGAAGAGGTAGCATCAAAAGATCTTCTGAAAGTTGGGGGTTTTCTAGCAAAAGAGAGTTTTACTTTTCTGTCAGGGAACTGGGCGATTTCTTTACGCTGTGTATTTGGGCTAGGTGGAGGCAGCGGTTGTGGTCTTGTGGCTCCTTCTAGGATCCAGTCTTCAGATAGTGAGACTTCATTCCATTTGATGGCTTTGGGAATAACAAAGATTGCTCGTAAGATCAGTTTGAAGGAGGAGGGTTTCTCCTTTCTGACTGTGAATTAGAACTTTAGAAGCAAAAGCAATCATCATGGCTTTGTAATAAACTTTAAAAATCAAAGTAACAGGAATAGATCCAGGAAGCATTTTATAATTATGAGTTTTAATTTGCAAAAAAAGACTATCAAGTAAATTTCTATCATTTAAAGAAACAATTAAGTTTGGATAACATTCAAAAGAAATTGGACCAGCGCAAAGACTAGACTCAACAGAACTAAACAAAGAATTTTGGAAGTCATAGAAGCGAGCGTCTCTAAGAACAGCTAAAATGGAAGTGTTTAGACCTTTTGTTAAGGGCTTGATCCCTACCTGAACTATTCCTATACGGACATAGTTGTAACCTTTGGCTTTGTGTTTGTTTAAGAAGCAGAAGTTAAAAGCTTGATGATTTCAAAAGGCTTTGTGATTGGAATATCTCTTTTCTCAGTTTTGATGGTATAATCAGTTTTGGTAAGGAAGTTAAACTTGCTTTGTTTATAGATCTGATCTTTCTGGACTTTAGGAAGTTCCCAATTATCTATTGCTTTTTTAAAGTCTTCAATAACTAATTCTTCACTGTTGACTATCCTCTCTCCAGTTCCAGAAGTAGAAGAACTGAAAATAAATTGATTTCTGCAAAATATATCCATGAGTTGAATAGTCTAATTAATATTATCCAAAGAAATTTCAAGCTAGATTTGGCCAAAGCCTCCCTTCTATTACAACTTTCTCATACTAGGATTACCACCAAGTTTGGATAAATGCTTTCCTAATCCAAAACCCCAGCAACTGTCACACTTGGCTATTTTTCTTCCAGAGCGTCTTCAAATTTCACTTTCTCAGATGGTTTGCCCAATGATGGAATTGGATGGGAGCCATCCCTGAAATATTGCCCTCTAAAATCAATCAAGGGTATACAACTTTCAAGGCTCGCTACAAGCCTACAACTGAAGAAGACATATTTCATCCCCTCATACTATTTGCTTCAAAGTTCTTTGTGCCATGGGTTCTTTCATGGGACTATGGTTACAAAACTGATAAACTTCTCCAAGGGCCAGTTCTAATTCGCAAGTTCAAAATTAAATAGTGGTCCAAATTTCAAAAACATCAAAAGGCCTCCTTAGAAGCTGTGGAACAATGGTTACTCAAACAGCCTAAAGAACAAAGACAACTTCCTTTAACTTCTGCCCAAAACACTATGACTTTTTTGGCTCAAAAATCAAATGCTCAAGCCCTCTTAGCCCAGGCCAAGTCTGAAGAAGAATATTTTACTATCATGTAACAACTGCTGAATAGCAGGTCCCCCACTTCGAAAACTCCAAGCCAAGCTAGCTCATCTTTTAATGTCGTCAGTCTCAGTAATGATAACGAAGATAACTACTTTGGAATATCATCTGCCTTAAAGCACCAATAACTCTTCACATGCCTACAATTCAAGGTCAACTTTTCTGGCTATCATCAAGGCAACTTTGGTCATCACATAGCTATAGGAACTCCACTTGCAACAACTTTCGGCATTTTCCACTCCACTTATATATCTTTTTAACTTTCACATGTGTAATAGTAACTTATAATCATTGTAAACCTCTTTCCTTCATCTATAGAAGGAAGAGGCTCTCTACTTCATTTTTCAAGTTTTCCTTTCGGATACCTCTACCTTTCCCCTATTCTATCTCCTTGTAAGTGTCCGATATCAGAGCTTTAATAAAACTATCTTCTTACAATCTTTAGTTGTTTTATTCTTTATATCTATATCTGTGGCTGGTTCTACTGCCCATATTTTTATGCTTTTATAACTTGTTGATTTATTGCATCTTCTTATTATTTATTGTTCTTTCTTCTTCTTCTTTATATTAATTCTATCCTTGTTGGATATCCCCTTCGATCCTACATCGCTTTGGTATCAGAGCCATATATATATATAGTGTTAAATCCAAGCTACATCATAATTTCAACCAAGGTCCAGCAACCCCTCACTAAATAAGTCAGCCATGTCTACATTACAACTGAAATTGTGCAACAATCAAGATATGTAATCGTCCAGCTTTTTTAACAATGAAACCATGTTATTGGTGATTTAATTTCCTGCTAGAAGCAGCAACTGAGTTTATTACTTCTATGTAGCAAATGAGTCAAGTTGGGCTAGCTTGGATTCATGGGGTTCCTCAGTTCTATCGGTTTGCGTCCAACCCTACAAAGGATATACAAAGCATTTCATTCTGTATTCTGAATCTCACACTATGAAAGGTTGTGGAACATATATTAAATGTTGCAACACCTATGTAGTCCTTTCTTTGTTGATTTCAGTTTAATTGGGTGAATTCAATCTAACACCTAATGTGATAAAGAAATTTACAGAAAATAAATCAAGAATAAAGCTCTATCTTGCAGATTATCATGTTGCCAAAGTTCCTTATCAATTTATATCTTGAAAAGACAAGTCAAGCTTATAGCCAACTTGATTATGCCATTATATAATGCCAACCAAAAACTCAATACAAAACCAGAATTGAATCTAACACCTAACGTGATACAGAAATTTACAGTAAATAAATCAAGAATAAAGCTCTATCTTGCAGATTATAATGTTGCCAAAGTTCCTTATCAATTTATATCTTGAAATAACATGTCTACCAATGCAGTTACTTCCACATGTCATACTCTATGATTTGTTCAATTATGCCCACACATCCAAAACTGTATGATTTCCTAATATGCACTGCACCAAAGTTATTAGTGAAAGAGTGACAATTGCTAAAATGGCAATTTGAATAGCAAGACAACAATATATAAAAAGTCTAATTGATCAAATTAAATTACCTTCTTTATTCCAATCATATTTAGTCTATCATCATTCCCAATTGCAATAACAGCATCCACAACCATCTGTGCAAAGAACTCTTTCTCCCCACCGATAAGTTTTGAAGAGAGAGTTGTGGCAGCACATTTAGCAAGTAAGCTTTTTTTTTCTTCTAGACTTTTGCCTTCTATGCTTATAGCTAGTTCTTTGATTTTCTCAATTGCCTGCAACATCATGTACAGCACTTAAGAAACGAGACGTGAAGATCAGGCCCAAAATATCAACAATACATCAAAAAAGAGAAAATATATATAAGTACCAAATAGCATGCAGTCCTATAACTCCGTATCAAATTTTGAGGGTGGACTCCATCCTCTACAAAAGGTTTGGCTTCCTTCAAAAACTCTGCTGCAAGCAATACTACTGTAGTGGTTCCATCACCAACCTGTAACACAGCAAAACCTGTAATTTCCCAGAATGCATAGCCAACATATTTAAAAATCATCATTGAAGCTTTTCAAAAAATAAATATCAGACACAGAGACAAACTGGATAAGAAAATCTCATTTCTTTAACAAATGCTAAAAGACATCAAAAAGTGCATACTTCCCCGTATCAAAAGCTAAGCAGTTCTTGTGATGAATAGCATTTACAATTAATTAATGCTTGATGTTGATAGCAGAAAAATTCTGTCACTTCTCCAAACCAGTCTAAGATTCTGGACTAAAGCATCAGTTGCTTCAGCCCAACTAACTTTCCAAGATCATATTTGAAGAAAATCTGATGCCTCATATGTAAGGTTTCTTCAAGTAATAGCATTTTGCTTGCGCAAGTAACTATGTTCTGGTTTTTCATTTCTAAATTTTTTTAACACAAAATTGAATTTTGTATGAAATAAATTAACTAATGAATAATTATCTTACAATATTAAAAAAAATACCTCCAAATTATCATTTACTTATATTCCCCACTCCAGCCTCACCTACATGAATTCGAAAATGAAACCAATACCTCAGAGTCCTGAGACTTAGCGATGTCGACAAGGATCTTAGCAGCCGGATGGACAATATCGAGCAACTTCATAATGGTAGCTCCGTCGTTGGAAATGGTAACAGTGCCTTTGTCATCGTGGATGAGCTTGTCCATACCCCTGGGTCCCAGCGTTGTCCTGACTACGTCGGCCACCGCGGTGCAAGCGTTGATGTTGCTAACCAACTGAGCCTTCCCTTGCGACGTGTCCGTCCCTTCCTTTAAGAGTATGATCTGCGGTTGCTGCTCATCGTTTCGGCCAATTTCACAGCCATTTCCACAAGCACCAACACAGAGTTAGATCATATAACAAATTATATAATAGAGAGAATGTGTGCTAGTGTAACTCACCAGCATGGCTGCCATTGTTGAAGATTTGCAGAAATGACGAAGATTAGATGAGAGAAAGAGGGGTTAGAGAGTAGGGAGCAGATTTTTAGTAAGGAGAGAGGACGCTAGGGTTTTGTTTTTCAGCGAGTTTTCGAGAGGGTTCACCGGATGACGTGGGATTGCAGTGCGTTATACTCCGTCCGCCTAAGCTTTGATTTTAAAAATTTTTTTTATCGCATTATTTGTCATTTAAAAAATTAAAAAAAGAATTAATTATTTTTTTATTATCATTATTATTATTATACATTACTAAAAAAATATAATACGGTTATCGTAACAGTAAAAATATAATTTTATTTTTTTATTTATTATTATTATTATTATACATATATATTATAAAGTAGAGTTACACTTTACTATTCTTATGAACAATAAAAGTGTCATATTTTGGTTCCCTGCAGATGGAAAATCAGCTTTTCTTCATTATTTATATATTACTATGTATTTAGATTAACGTGAGGCAACACGTAAATGTGTAACCAGACAAGATTTGAAAATAACTTTTTTATTTTTATTAATTCATAAAAAAATAATTATTAACCACAAATTTTAAAATTAAATAAAATAAATTATATGACACAAAATATATTAAAAAGTTACGTTCCACTTTAATCCTTATCAATAATACTAATTCAAGTCTCACAAAAACATATTATTATTATTATTATTATTATTATTATTATTAAAAGGGAAGGTATATGAAAAGCGCTATTTTACCTTGACCCTTTTTTTTCTTATTTTATTTCAATCCTTTCTTTTTTTAATTTTTCATATAATTAAATTTATTTAATATTTACATAAATAAATATTATCTAAATATTTTCATATAATTTAAATAAATTTAATTAAATTGTAAAAATGCTATAGTACTCTTTAGCTTTTTTATCTTGCATTTTTTATTTTTTTCTTTTTCAATAGTAATGAAAGTGTAATTATGCTTTCCGTATAAATATAACATCATAAATTTTTAAATAATTATTTTATATGTAAATTATAATATTTTAATATATTAAATATTATATTATTTAATTTAAATTTTTTGAGTTTTCAAAATAAAATTTTTATTTTTTAAGATAATTAATTTTAATAATTTTTAAAAAAATTAATTTAAAAACCATGTGATAAGTTTAAAAATATATTTGAGTTGTCTGTAATTTTTTTGAAATTTGTAAGTCTCGTTTTGGGTCTCAGAGCAAAGCAAAAATTAAATTTTGAGTGTCTTGAGTCAAACTGATCGAATCAAACCAGATTAGATCAAACCGATCGAATCAGACTGACCTTCCTTTTTCCTCCTCCTCTTCCCGTGCACGACACACCTCTCCCTTCTCTCTTCTTTTTTTCCTCTCTCCTCCCTCCCCCAACACTAGCTGACCCCCCCTCCCTTGCTCGTCCACTCACTGGCGCCCCTCCAGCCGACCTCCCCTGCCATCACCGCCCCTCCAGTTGGCTGGAAAAACCCTAAAAACTTTTCCTCCCTTTAATGCTCCTTTTCATCTTTCTTGGCCGATTCCAACTAATCTGGCTACCAATCGAATCGGGTCCAGTTCCTTTCATATTCTACTTCTCGAGAGCTTTCCATAGACACTAATTTTCTCAATTTTTATTAGATGGTTTGTGTGGATCAAGCCTAGGAAGTTTTAACCTATTTTGACTTTTGAGCTAAATTTCTCTCAAACTGTGAACCCCACTGAGATTCTAAGACCACTAACACGCTCTACTCGTCGAGAGTTTCGTAATAACACCAATTTAGAATTTTTCTAACACAGAAAATTCAGTGGATCCTACAAGCTTGTCAGTGATTTTTCGGGTTTTAAATGAGTCTATTTAATTAAATAAAAATTATATTTTAACTCCTAGTATTGTGGGCTTCGCGTAAGTGTTCTCGTTTCTAGGAGATTCCACCGATGACTAGGTATACATTTTTGAGCTGGACAGACAGACTACGGACCTACTTCAGAAATAGGTTAATATTACAATGCTTCCCACTATTTTTAAATACCCCGGATGTGTTCTAGGTGTCAAAATTGGCATAGGTAAACTCGAACTCCAAACTGCCTTTTTGGTCTAATGTTAAGTTTAGAATAAAATTCATAAAATATTCGTGGATAGTAAAAAAATTGTAATTCTTTTTGTAATAGTATAATAGCATTGTTAAAGACTACGGGGCATGATTATAGAATTTTTGGGATTAGTTTGGATAGTTTTTGCAAATTGTTAATTTTAAGCTTAATAACTGAAGTGTGCAATTATATGATTTTTGACTGGTTTGGCAGGCCCAGAAGGGGCAGTATGATGTTGTTATAATGTAGGCCTAAGGCCATTGAATTAAGAAGTATTGTTTGAGTTACTTTGCAGGTTAGGTAAATCTTAGGTACAAGAAAAATTATGTCGGATTTCTAGCATAAATTTAAGATGTCTTTGACTCTTTAAATTCTTATTTTATTTTAATATTGATAAAATCATCTATATAAATGTTTAGGTGATCTAAGTCAACCTTCTTCCTTTACCCAGCCACCTCAGTGATCTTTGAGTGATAAGTGAATAGATATTAATTTTATTTATAATTTCAATATTATTATTATTATTCAATGCATGCTCATGCATTCACTTATAAATAAATATAAATAAATAAATATATATATATATATATATTTTTTATTTATTTATAAGTGAATGCATAAATGCTAGGCATGCTCTTGTATTGCATATTTTATTGATGAAATTATTGTGAATGTCGCCTTAAAGTAATTTGGAACTGTGTGTGTATGTTGGCGTGCGTGTGGTGTGGATATGGATATGGGTAGGACAGATAGTTACGGCTGAAGCTTGATTCGCTAAGACCCGATCCTTATATGTGGATAAGTCGGAGTGAGTACAGCTTTGAGATAATCTCACTGACCGCCGCACTTGGATTGTTAAGAGAAAGTTTAGCTTGAATTGACCTCGCTGATAGGTATTGGAATTAAGAGAGCTATGTAAGAGATCAGCTCCCATATGTATATATATATATATTAATGTGACACACGGGTGTGTGAGTACTCCAAATTATTTTTTGTGGGAATATTATTTGAATTATTTAAAATTATGTGTGTATATTGTATTTTATACATAGGAATGCATTAGGTTTAGATAATTATAGAAATTATATTTAAAATCAATAACTTACTCTGTGAGTCGAACGCTTACTCCTGTTCAACTATTTTTCCTCAGGTTACAGGTGGACTTGTTGAAAATAACCTGCTTTCTTTTCTCGCAGATTAAACTAGAAAAGTTCAGTTTTACTTTTATTATCTTTGTTCAATTCTAGAATTCTGTATGTACCAATAGTGTATTATCCTCATATGAGGGTGTAATAACTAAACTTTTGGAGTTGTAAACTTATTAATGTGGAAATGTTTGGATGCATGAGATATTTATTTCTTTGGATGAGGGACCTGAACTCCCATTTGATTATTTATTTGTTTGAGGATTGTGAGGGTAAACTAAGCTCCTCAGATTTTGATATTTTGAGTTTACAGGTCCGGTGAGTTAATGCTCCCCATTGAAAGTCCAATTTATGGCCAGACTCTACCTATTTATTTCCTTGAAATTGGACTATATTTATGGGCTTTATGATTAGACTAAAAATAGTTAGACTTATTACGGGTTTCGAGAGTCTCATACTAACCCAAGTCTTAGTGCTGGTCCGCCCAGAAATTGGGTAGTGACAATAAATGCAAGTCCATCTTAATTCTAGCAAGTCTCATAAGTGAATAACTGTATTATTAATGTTATAATAAATATAATTAATTACATGATAAAAAATCATAATACAAGATAAATTACAAGTTGTCAAAAAATTGAAAAAATAAAGATTTTACATTTTAAAATAATAATTAAATTTAACAAAAATCTAATGAAATAACTATTTAATATTTTTTATATAAAAAAATGCTTATCCTAAATATATTTGCATTAGTGAAACAATTTATATTTGATATGTTTAATCAATTTTATATTTAATAACAAAATAAGTAATGAACAAATTCCTAACAATATATTTGAATGTTAACTAACATGAGCCGCTAAATGTAATTGACTCCAAATTTAACAAAATTAGTCACCATCATTTAATCAAATTTTTATTATTTTTTCCCTTACTTTTTTAAAGAACGTTCTTATTATCATTACTAACTATAAATATAGATATACACATTATTTTATTTACATATAAAATATAATAATATGTTTAAATTTTTAAGACATAAATAATAAACAAATCATAACAAAATATATATTTTATTAATTTTATTATGATATTTTTATGATGTAAATATATATGAATCATTAAATACTATATATAATTAATTGAAAAAAATATTATGTTAACTCTGGGAAGCCACGAGTAATTATGCTTGTTTTACATTGTAAAGGTATTATCAGAATATTTTAATTAATTATTAATTTTTTTATAAAAATACAGATATCTAATATTTTTTAATTTCTATTTAAAAAGGCATTTGAAATGAAATAAAGAGCATGATTTAGCAATAGAGATGTTCCATGCTATGATGGTCCATATCCTCATGTATAATTGAGTTTAAAATGAATTTAAATTACAAAATATAATATATTAATATTTATTATTTCAATTGCATATACATTTTCGAGGATTTAACCCAAAATCATTTAGAATGGAGAAAGAGAATCCATATAGCCGACCCCAAATTCTTGGGATAGAGGTTTAGTTGAGTTGAGTTGAGTTTATTATTTCAATCCATTTATATAAATTAACTAAATATATTATGTATTTTATAATTCTAAATAGAATTTAAAGACATTATGGAACTATTAAAAATATAATTTTATAAAAATTATTATTTAAAATATATAAAACTTGATGGATTCCAATTGTATTTAGGTAATGATAATTAGATTGAAGTAAACCAAATTCGAGGCCGACTCAGGCCTTGAATCGAATTGGAATTAACTCAACTCACATCGGAACTGGGATTGGCCCTATTTAGACTTGTAATTAATTTAATATAATATTATGTAATTAATTTAACATAATACAATAAAAATTATGCAATTAAATGTTAAAAGTATTGTTTTTATATTATAATTTAATATATATATATATATATATAATTTAAAAAAAAGATAAAAGATATGAAGTGTCAGTGGCATGTAGCAGTGGAAATCCACTTCCACTGTCAGTTGCACGAATTTTTTTAAAAAAAAAAGGAAAAATGGAGAGACTTCTCCCACTTCCCCCACCCGCCCCCCCAAGCCACCCAATGTTGGCGAGCCTCCTCTATGGTGTCAGCAAGCACCGGCGACTGTTAAGGAGCAATGAACGATGGTCAGCAACTCCAATTGTGGCGGCAAAAGAGAAGAGAGAGAGAAGAGAGAGAAAGCTACGCTGGTCGTTCCAGCCATGGTCTAGCAACACCATCGGTCCCGATCAACTCCCTTCCACTTGGGGAAGCTTTCCCGACTAGCCTCACCTCCAGCAACCACCAGATTCATGCAAAACAAGGAGAGAGAAAATTAGTATTTTTCAAACTTTTCGGCCACTTTTTCAGTGATCTGACTGTCAAATCAAAAATACAAGACCACCGATGGACTCAGAGTGATGAGACCTTCGAGATGGAACTGACCCCGCTCCGATTAGACACCATTTGAAAAAGTGAATCATCGGATTATTCAAATCACTTAGTGAGATTTTCGACTTTTTGATGCTCGAAAATTAAATATAATTTTATGATAATTATTAATAATTTTTGGGCTTTATTTAGGTGTAATCTGATCGATGATAGCTCACCAGTGCCTGGGATCGAGTTTTTGGCCAGATCCGGCTGCCCAATGGCCCATCTCTGAACATAGTCAATATTACAATCGATCTTAACATTTTCAAATGTTTTAAACACATTCCAGGTGTCAGATTTGACATAGGTAAACCCAAACTCTAAGTTGTTTATTTTTGCCTAATATTCAGTTTAGAATAAAATAAAATATTCGTGGGTAGTCAGAAAATTGTTATTCCTTTTGCAATAGCCTTATAATATTATTAAGAACCACATGGCATAATTTTAGAATTTTTAAAGCTAGTTTGGATGATTTTTGCGGAATATTAGTTTTAAGGATTATAGTTGAATTATCTGAATGCTTGAGTTTGGTCTGGTTTGGAAGGCCCAAGAGGGGTCATGTGATGTTGTTAAAATGTGGACTTGAGGCTTGCAATATTAGAAGTGTTATTTGAACTATCTTGCAGGTTGGGTAGGTCTTAAGTACAGGGAAAATTCTGCTAGATTTTTGGCATAAATTAGGATCTCTTTTGCCTCTTTAAGTTCTTGATTTGAGTTAGCACTGATAAATTCATAATATAATTATTTAGGTGATCAAGGTCAGTCATGCTCCTCCACTTAGCCGCCACAGTAGTCTCCGATGTACTGTAAATAAATATTGATTTTATTTATAATTTCAATATTATAATACATATAAGGTATGCTCATGCATTCACTTATAATTATATGTATACAACTATTATAGGCACACTTTGTGTTGCATTATTATTTGATGAAATTGATGTGGGTGTCGCCTTAGGGTAATTTAGAGTTATGTGAGTGCGTCGACGTGCGTGAGGTGTAGTACTAGATATGGGTAGGATGGGCATATCGGCTTGAGAATAGTCTCACTTGGGGCTCGATTCTTTTTGTGATAAGTCGGAGTGAGTACGACTTTGGGTTGAATGTATTGATATATGTTGCATTTCATCCTTAGGGATGCATTAGCCCTAGATAGTTATAGAAATTGTATTTAAAATCAATATCTTACTCTATGAGTTGAACGCTTACTCTTGTTCACTCTATTTTTTCAGGCTACAGAAGAATTTCTTTTTCAGAATAACTTGCTCCCTTTTGCTTGTAGGTTTATCAGTGGCTACTCATTTGTATTATTATTTTCTTGATTTGTGATTTAGAGCTCTGCATGTGCTAGCAGTAGCATTGATCTTATCAGGGACTGAGTTAATTTAAGTTTTTGGTATTAATAAATGAAAAATTTTTAAGATATTTAAATAGTTTATAAATGATGGTATCAGAGTTGAGCTGAGCTCCCCTAACCTTAGTTTCTGATGGTTATCGGGTTGGGTTGACCCAAATAAAAATATGATATTTTATTTTATTTGCATGTTGGGCCTCAATTTTTACCCCTGGTTATGGATTTGGGAATAGTAAGGTTTACTACGGGCCTCGAGGGCTTTATGCTAGCCTTGGTCCTAGTGCCGATCAGGCTCATAGGATTGAGTCATAACAAAGTTAAAATCAGAGCTTAGGTGTATGTCTGGGATTTTAAAAAAAGTCTTTTAGGATATCACATGCGGAGTATAGGATCCTATTTCATCTTTTTCTGTAATTCCTTATTTCTAGATTCTGTATTATTCCTTGGGTAGTGTAAGAGTGCTTCAGTTTAGCGTCTCGATTTTCGTGGAATACATAGTGATATAAACTAGAGCAAACAGACATGTTGAGGTCTACTATGAGGGTACATACTTTAAGAATGTTGTGTTTCTATTAGTTTAGGGCTAAGTGGCGTGCCTATCTAGTGTAAGGAACAAGTACATAACGATGAGTTACGGTAGTGTGGCCACCCTAGATAGGGGTAAGCGTACCACTACTAGCAATCGTCAGTAGATAGCCTAGTCAGAGTAAGTTTATGATATCAATGGAGTTAAAAGAGATAAAAGATTAGGGAACCTAGTCTGTTGAGATGTATCGTAGTAACTATACAATATTCTTGATGTTTATACTATAAGTTGCAGATTACAGTACCGACGTGAGATTATTGTGTAAAGCTACATACTTCCCCGTGGTACACCATGATGAGGGTGGTTATAGACAGTATCTATTTTGCTATAGTTATGCCAGAATAGAATTTTATTTCTGCATAAGAGTTTAAAAATCCTAGTCAGGGATTTAAAACTCTTGAGCTAAAATATCAAAGGTTACAGTTGGGTAGTAACTAGAGTCAGTAGCTTAGTTACCCTAGCATGAACTAGAGTTATATCAGGGGTTATCATAAGATTAGAAGTTTCAATATAGTCTCAAGGTAGAGGTAACACCTACAGAGTGAGACATTTAGTCTTCGATATGGGGTCTTGGACAATATTGGTAGTATAATGGAACGTTTCACCTAAAGTTTAGTAAAATTAGTATTTTCTTCGTGTGGCAGCAAGGCGCAGAGTATGACTTTACTCCCTCAAAAGAAAACTGGATGCTATGAATATGTTCATAGCTTGTGAAATGATGCTTTAAGGGGTTTGCGATATGATAAGATTTGACATGGTGATGGCAAGGTGGTAGATGCAGTACATCTATTACAATCAATTGTGATATAGGGTATAATCTTATCCTTTCAGGAGAGACAGAAGGTTATTATTGTTAAGGGTAACCTACAGAATAGTGTCCCAAATGAGATTTATGGAGTGTGGTAAAGAATGGTTAGCTCAGGTATCCTGAAAAGGGTGCAAATTCCCTTATAGGAACCATAAGCTATTAGATTATGATGGATGAAAAGCTAGTGAATTGAATGAAGGGTTATGGTACCCAATATCATAAGTTTGACTAATAGAATAGATATTAAAAAAATAAAATCCCTGTAGATCCTCTCTTTGAGGTAGTAGGGGGTAGTATGTAGTCTAAAAGATAGGAACAGAGATCACACAATTAGTGCATGGCTATAATTCCTTGAGTCTCTTTTGGACTTCTTATTGCTCAGGATAAGAGTATACTCTAAATAGAATAATGTTAAGGTCAGTAAGTCAACAAAGATAAATTACAGAATATCAGTAAATAGAGGAAGTATAGAAATGAAAATTTGAACAGTTGGTTACAGGTGCAGTATAGCCCAAAATGCTAGTGGAAGTACTAACTAGAGTAGTTAGGGAACCAATTCTGGGTAACATTGAGGTGTAGATGACTTATTAGAGACAGTGAAAGGGTACAAGTTTTTGAAATGATAATCGGGTCAAGAAAGGTAATAGAGCTAAAGAACAAAATATTCAAGTTCAGTTTTGGGTAAGATAAAAGGATTTAGCTAAAGAAAAAACTAAAAAGCCCATATTAGGATAAGATTAGGAAGAATAGAGTCAAAATACCAAGGAGGCAAAATGCAACTCTAGGAAAGGCAAACGAGGTAAATAGAAAAGTAAGGATAGAGAGTTTAGAAAATGACGACATTAAGGAGGACATTTATCACAGTATAGGACCCAAAAGTGCAGAGTTCAGAGCAGGTCATAGTTGATATAGTGTTAGGAGCTAGAACATGGAGCTCAAAGTTATAAGATCTAGAATAGACTTTGTTTATTTATTTTTCCCAAGGTAGAATAAGAGGCGATGGAACAAGGGCCTTTCGAGTGTTAATGGCATGAGGGAAGCTAGGGAGGTAAGTAATCAAAGTAGATAGTAACCTGAGGGTGTGCAATGGCAACCCGAATGGTCTTGTCAAATAAAGAAGTGAAGTCAGTAGATAGTAAGTTGAACAAAAGTCAACCTAATGGATTCAGATATGCATGATGAGAGAATAGAATGAGGGATTATGGCACAAAGACTTGATGTTAGAATTATGAATGGCGAGACAGTAGTCATAGAATCTGCAATCAGAAGTTAGGCAAGTATTTTCAATATGACCAACATGTTAAATTTATAAGGAAACATGAGTAACAGTTTGATAATATGTAATAGAACACTAGTAGAAGACCATATAGGATAGGTACAAATGTTACTCATAAGTTATTAAGAAGTACAAAGATCAAGGTAATGAATGTAGGTAAGACTGTAGCTAGTTCTAAAAGAATCTCTCAGTGCTTTATCCTCTAAGAGGCAACAAAGTATAAGGGGCACTAGACAAAAGATTATAAGTATAAAGGACAATTGGAGAATGAGAAGAGATTATAAATTCTAAAATGATATGTCAGATGGGACAACTATACAACAAAGGGTAGGTACAGCTGATATCTTATAATAGAGCACAATAATTACAAGGAAATAATGGGATTGAAAAGGAAGACTAAGGGGTATGAACTAAACATTATTTATCAAACATGATACATGCATTTTGTATAGTTATTTAGGTTTAATTTCATGGCCATTTTATTTAATTGTTAGTCACTTTTAGCCAATTTTATTAGTTATTTAGATAGTTTTTCATGATTGTCAATTTTTGGATTAATTTGTAATTTTACTTTGTTTTGTAGGAAAAATGGTGTTTTTGAGGGACTAAAAAAGAAATTTTGCCAATGAGGAGTGATTTCTACAGCCAAAGATGTCAAAAACAAGTTTCAAAGTTGAAGTATGCATTGGCCAAATTGGGCATAACTTGCCGCATAAGTTGTGCAGTTCTGCACAGGGAGAAGAAGAAGTTTTCCAAACCTGCAGAAATCTGCATAAGTTACCGCATAACTTATGCAGATTCATGCCCTGCTTATGCAACTTCATGGAAAACTGCATAACTTATGCAGTCTCGCACCCTGCTTATGCAGCTTCACACAGAGGGCCCAGAAACCTGCCGAAAACTGCATAAGGGACTGCATAACTTATGCAGTCCACTTATGCAGTTTTATAGAGTCTTCATAATGAGCTGGCAGAAGATTCCCACATGAAAACACACCTCAAACACACCATTTTAGGGCTACTTGTTAAAAAAAGATATAAATAGGCCCTTATCTCATTTTAGAAAAGGGGGAAGACAGAAAAAGGGGCAGAAAAACAGAGGAGTAGTTGACTTTCATTCTTAGGGAGCAAAATCTAGCTTCTTCTTCTCTTCTTCACCATTTTTTACATTTCTCTTATCGGGTTTCTTTAGTTTTACTTTATTTTCATGATTTATTTCCTCTTTTACTTAGAATTTCTTGTGTTAAACATGGATTGTGAGTAGTTTTCTTTGATTCTGGAGTAAGGGATGTAATATTTTAGTTATTTTTGTGGATTTGAACTAGTTTAGTCCCAATTTAATGAAATTTATGAGGTTTAATCCATTTTTTTGTGTGCTTATTCACATGCTTAATGAAGAGCCCCATTAAGTTATGTTCTTAATCCTTGATTGAAGCACCAAAAGGAGAAAACCAAGTGATAGTTAATCAAGAAATTGGACTTAATTAACTTAGATCTAGAAATAGACTAAGGGTTAAGAGGGTTTTAATAGATTGATTAAAGAATCTAATGGGTCTTGGTTAATTTTAACTCCACGAGAGTAGGATTAAGTTAATTAAGGCACTATTTGTCTCACTCGAAAGAGTTTTCAAAGAATTTTAGAATTAATCTCCTTTAAACCTATAAATTTCATGGATTGGGCTAGCTAGGGAAAATCACAAAATGACTTAAATATAAACCCTTAACTACAGAATCGTCTTTTATCAATTATTGCTTTGAATTTTACTTTTGAGTGTTTAGTTTATCTCATTTTATTAATTTTCATTATTAATATTATTAATTTCTTTATTTTGCGAATTATTAAATTAGTCATTGTTTAAATTTAGTTTTGCATTTTCATACCTTATGCTTCAAATTCCTAAATTTCTTTTATTAATTTGATTAAAATGCAATTTTAACATATTTTATTTTACATTAAAAATTCAATTGAAAACACAACTCTCCGTGGGAACGATATCTTTTTCTATACTACTTGAACGACCCGTACACTTGCGGTTGGGACACATCAAGTTTTTGGCGCCATTGCCAGGGAGTTGTTTGTTTAAGATTGAATTCTTGATTATTTTAGTTGTTTATAATTTTATCTTTGTTATCTTTTCATTTTGTGTTTGTTTGTTTTTTAGGTACTCTTAATCTTTTATGAGAAGAGCTAGAAGCACAAGTGACACATCCTTATTGTTTAATCCTGAAATTGATAAATTTTGTAGAGCCAATAAGAAAGAAACCAGAGAAAGGAAAGAAGCCTTGAGAGCAACTAAAATTGAAACAGACATGGCTGATGAAAGAATTAGAATTGGTGGTGGTAATGTTGGAAATAATTGAAATAATGAAAATGCAGCCCAAGGTGAAGAGGTTATAAATGCTAATGTGCCTAGGGGAAGTATGATGGATCATGCATTTCCTCGTTTTGATGACTTGAGAGAGAGTATAGCAAGACCAAGAATTGATGCACATAGCTACAAGATGGATTTTGGGGTTCTTCAAATGATTCAAAATTCCCAATTCGGGGGACATCCTTCTGAAAATCCACACAGACATCTAAAGAAGTTTGCTATGATTTGTGATATGCAAAAACAACCTGGAGTATCTGATGATGCAGCAAGATTGAAGCTATTCCCATTCTCTTTGAAGGATAAAGCATTGGACTGGCTTGATTCTTTACCTCATAACTCTATCACAAATTGGGAGCAACTCACTGATGCATTTCTTGCCCAATACTTTCCACTTGGAAAAACTCAAGAGTTGAGGAATCAAATGATTGCTTTTAGACCAAGAGAAGATGAGACTCTTTATGAGTCATGGATGAGATGGAAGGAGTTGGAGAGACAATGTCCACATCATGCCATTCCTAAATGGATGATAAACCAGAATTTTTACACAAATGTCACTCCTGCTATCAGAGAAATCATTGATGCTCAAACTGGAGGGGAATTCATCATTAAGCATGAAGATGAAGCTTATGAGTTGTTAGAGAAAATAGCAAATAATAGTCATCTATGGAGTAGTCCAAGAGGGTCAACTCCAACTTAAAAAAGGCAAGTTGCTGGAATGTATGAGCTTGATCCATTCAACATGATCAATACCAAATTTGATGCACTCACTAATGTCCTTGCTAAGAAAATGGAGGATTTAAGTATGCTAGTCAGTTCATCATCATGCTCTGGAAGTTCTTAACAAGTTGCTTATGCAGAAGGAACAATGAGCTATGGAGTAGATTATCCTTCATATGCTTGGAGGAATCATCCCAATTTTTTATGAGGGAATCAACAAAATCAAGCTTCAACTCAAAACTTTCCACCACAACAACAAGGGCATCAATACCAACAACCTAGGCAACCACCACCTAGTTTTCAGCAAAAGAATGCAATTACTGCACCTCTACCAAAACAGCAAGAACAAAGTTCTACCACAGAAGCTTTATTGCAATAAATTCTTACTAACCAAACTAAGCATGATGAAGAGATGAGAGAGATGAAAGCAAGGCTGGAACAAATGCCAACACACAATAGGATGCTGGAAAATCAAATTGCACAACAAGCATGCTCATCAAGTACTAAATCTATGGGGAAACTTCCTAGTCAAATAGAAAATCCAAGGGAGCAATGTCATGCCATCACACTGAGGAGTGGTAAAATAGTGCATACTGAAAAGAGTGAAAAAGTTGAGAAGAGAGAAAATGAGAAAGATGTTGAGAGAGATGAAAAATAAAAGAGTGAAAAAGGGAGTGCAAGAAAAGGTAAAGAGGAGGTTGGAGAGAAAGAAGAGAAATATATACCTCCAGAGCCTTACATGCCACAGCTTCCCTTTCCACAGAGATTTCAAAAAGCCAAGCTTGATAAGCAATTTGGGAAGTTCTTAGAGGTTTTAAAGAAGCCATATATATAAATGTGCCTTTTATTGATGCTCTTTCCCAAATGCCTTCTTATGCTAAGTTTTTGAAAGAAATTCTCTCAAACAAAATAAGACTTGAAGATTATGAGACTGTAGCCTTAATTGAGGAATGCAGTGCTATCCTCCAAAGGAAACTTCCTCCAAAGCTTAAGGATCCAGGGAGTTTTTCAATTCCATGCCACATTGGGGAATTATGTTCTATAAAAGCTTTATGTGATTTAGGGGCTAGTGTAAGCCTTATGCCTCTCTCCATCTATGAGAAGCTTAACATGGGAGATCTTAAGCCAACCCACATTTCTCTTCAGTTGGCAGACAGACCAATTAAGTATCCAGAAGGGATCTTGGAAAATATGCCACTGAAGGTTGGAAAATTTTACATCCCAGTTGACTTTGTCATTTTGGACATGGAAGAGGATTCTCATATGCCAATCATTTTAGGGAGGCCTTTCCTGGCTACAGCTGGTGCTTTGATTGACGTGAAAGGTGAAAAGCTTACTCTTAGAGTCGAAGAGGATCAGTTAGTCTTCAATATTGGCAATGACAAGAAGAAGCAACATGAAGATGTAAATTGTTAATTGTTAGTCACTTTTAGCCAATTTTATTAGTTATTTAGATAATTTTTCATGATTGTCAATTTTTGGATTAATTTGTAATTTTACTTTGTTTTGTAGGAAAAATTGTGTTTTTGAGGGACTAAAAAAGAAATTTTGCCAATGAGGAGTGATTTCTACAACCAAAGATGTCAAAAACAAGTTTCAAAGTTGAAGTATGCATTGGCCAAATTGCGCATAACTTGCCGCATAAGTTGTGCAGTTCTGCACAGGGAGAAGAAGAAATTTTCCAAACCTGCAGAAATCTGCATAAGTTACCGCATAACTTATGCAGATTCATGCCTTGCTTATGCAACTTCATGGAAAACTGTGTAACTTATGCAATCTCACACCCTGCTTATGCAACTTCACATAGAGGGCCTAGAAACCTGCCGAAAACTGCATAAGGGACTGTATAACTTATGCAGTCCACTTATGCAGTTTTATAGAGTCTTAATAATGAGCTAGCAGAAGATTCTCACATGAAAACACACCTCAAACACACCATTTTAGGGCTCCTTGTCAAAAAAAGATATAAATAGGCCCTTATCTCATTTTAAAAAAGGGGGAAGAAAGGGAGGAAGACAGAAAAAGGGTTAGAAAAACAGAAGAGTAGTCGACTTCCATTCTTGGGGAGTAGAATCTAGCTTCTTCTTCTCTTCTTCACCATTTTCTACATTTCTCCTATCTGGTTTCTTTAGTTTTAGTTTATTTTCATGATTTATTTCCTCTTTTACTTAGAATTTCTTGTGTTAAACATGGATTGTGAGTAGTTTTCTTTGATTCTGGAGTAAGGGATGTAATATTTTAGTTATTTTTGTGGATTTGAACTGGGTTAGTCCCAATTTAATGAAATTTATGAGGTTTAATCCATTTCTTGTGTGCTTATTCACATGTTTAATGAAGGGCCCCATTAAGTTATGTTCTTAATCCTTGGTTGAAGCACCGAAAGGAGAAAACTAAGTGATAGTTAATCAAGAAATTAGACTTAATTAATTTAGATCTAGAAATAGACTAAGGGTTAAGAGGGTTTTAATAGATTGATTAAAAAACCTAATGGGTCTTGGTTAATTTTAACTCCACGAAAGTAGGATTAAGTTAAGTAAGGCACTATTTGTCTCACTCGAAAGTGTTTTCAAAGGATTTTAGAATTAATCTCCTTTAAACCTATAAATTTCATGGATTGGGCTAGCTAGGGAAAATCCCAAAATGACTTAAATATGAACCCTTAACTCCAGAATCGTCTTTTATCAATTATTGCTTGGAATTTTACTTTTGAGTGTTTAGTTTATCTCATTTTATTAATTTTCATTATTAATATTATCAATTTCTTTATTTTGTGAATTATTAAATTAGTCATTGTTTGAATTTAGTTTTGCATTTTCATACCTTATGCTTCAAATTCCTAAATTTCTTTTATTAATTTGATTAAAATACAATTTTAATATATTTTATTTTACATCAAAAATTCAATTGAAAACACAACTCTTCGTGGGAACGATATCTTTTTCTATACTACTTGAACGACCCGTGCACTTGCGGTTGGGACATATCAAAACACTAGTTTAATATAAATTGTAGGAGAAGATTTCTCCTTCTTTTCACATTTGCTCGTATTTCAATTCTAAGAGATTGTGTTAGGAAGGAAGGCTGTGTCAACGTGACCCAATTAATTGAGAATTTGATGGGCACTAGTACGTACCCAATCTTCTTAGGCAAAATTAATGGTAAGTGCATATGTAATGTCAAGAATAAAAGAGGATCAAGAGACGTGGCTATATCAAGGACGAGTAATGCGCAAAGTATCTTGTTTAGGATTGTGGTGCAACACACATTTCTCACTGATATGATAGTTTAGGTAGAACTTATAGGTTCAAGGATATCTATCTAACCATGGAGGGCAATTTCTTACAAAGGATAGTAAAGAACGATAATGTTTTGATAATCATGTTAGGAAAAAGGTACAGGAAGAATCATCCATGGTGAATTGCATGAGTTCCCTAATATAAGTAGTAGGTTAGTACTATAGTAAGATATTATATGGTAGATGTATTGGTGGGAACCAATCACAGAGTTAGAATTTTGGAAGTAATGGAATTAGCAATCAAGCTAGAATTAAGAAATAATAAAAAGGTTAAAGTTGACATTGATGGGATGATTATCTTCAAAGGAAAAGGCACAAGGTGAGAAAATACAGAAAGGAATGGTATGAGAGGAACACTAAGGGATGTTTAGAACAAGTTATGGTAAATTGGCAGGTTGACGGAGCGGTGGGGCCTTGATTCAAGTGCCAATGTGTCATGAAGTACGTCAAATAGTAAGAAGTTTCAAACAGAAGTCAAGGAGCTCCCTTCTCAGGAAAGGACGGGGATATGATAAGTTATGTTAACTAGGTGGCTCAAGAATACACAAACTTTTTTCATGTCAGAAGAGAGACCCAGGTCACTTCCAATGTTGATAGATGGTGTAAGGAATATTTGGCATTTGGATGGAACTCTGCATAGCATATTACATATAAGATAGGTAGGAGTTGGTACAAAGACCTTGTTAGTGGCACGAAGTAAGTGGCAAGTTCACAATATCATGGAATTAAGAATTGCAGGTGCTTTTAGCACAAAGAAAGTATTTTTAAAGCTTCAATAGCCAATAGAATCAGCAATGACCTCAGGTAAGGTACATGTAAAAGTAGTTATTTCAGAAGGGCACTTCATGAGACTTTATAAAGCAGATAGTATGAGTCACATCTTTGCAGCACAGAGAATTGAAATAGAATGGAACAAAGACTAATATTACAAGTTATTACACTAAAGTGTAGAGGAGGCATAGAGGTTACTAGAGATGTTAGAAAAAGGTCAACGAGTAATAAAGGTAAGTGTTTCGCTACGAAATGATGATGACAGCTAGGACACTACAGCAAAGTCAGAAAGCAGTAGAATGTGATCTATAGCATATGAAGAGTTTGAAGAATAAAGTGTTTTAACCATCTTTGCATAGCTAGAGGAGTAAAGGCTCATACCTGTCCCAATAACCTTCTTTTCTTAATCCCTTATTTATTTGAAAATTTGGGGAATAATTTTTCTTAAGAGGGGAAGATCGTAATACCCTAATTTTTTTTTGAAAATAAAATTCTTTTATAAATATTGATATTATTTAGTTATTTTAATATATTTTATAAGATTATTTTGAAGTCTTAAATTTAATCTTTTGGAATATTAAATTTTGATAATAATTTTATGTTTTGACTTTTTTTAAAAAAATTTAATACAATTACTACTATTACTATTACTAAAATTGTTATGTTTAATTAATTTATTAAGTAAGAGTTCATTATAAATACTAATAATATTTTAATTATATTTATATTTTGATTAGAACTTAATAAAGATGTTTAATAAATATTATGTAATTAAATGTTAAAAGTATTGTTTTTATATTATAATTTAATATATATATATAATTTAATAAAAAGAAAAAAAAAGATAAAAGATATGAAGTGACAGTGGCGTGTAGCAGTGGAAATCCACTTCCACTGTTAGCTGCAAGATTTAAAAAAAAAAAAAAAAGGAAAAATCGGGAGACTTCTCCCCCCCCCCCCTCACCACCACCTTTCCTCTCTCTATCTCTCACTTTCCTTCTCTTTTTCTTTCTTTCTCCGACAAGCCACCCAACGCTGGAGAGCCAACTCCATGGTGTCAGTGTAACATCCTCCCGGTAGCAATTCCGCACAGTCTACTGTTTCGGTGACCGGTGTCGGTCCGGACAACTAGAACGTCCGGAAAAATATTTAAACTAAAGTGAGGGACCATAATTAACTCAAATGTTAATAAGAAAAATTTAGTAAAAATTTTAGAAATAAAATACAACCAAGTTAAATGAGCCGGTGCCCAAGCGAGGGGTAACTCAGAGGGAAGTTGCGGTTCTCGCAACGAGGAGCCCTAGACCCGGGGAAAAATTCATAAAATAATTTTTGGGACTCCAGAGAAGGGTTATTGAGGTTCCTATGGCATTAGAATGCCAAGAAAATATTTAGAAAAATGTTTCAATCGGTACAGCCAATTTTGACCCGTTAAGCCAAACGGAGGGCATTTTGGTCATTTCGCCTTCAGAGGTGATTTTTGGCCGACTTGTCCAGTTGAGTAAATAATTATTATGACATAAAATATGAATTAATATTGATGAAAAATTAATTTGAAGCCAATAGAAAAGAAAAGAAAAAGAAAATACAATAAAATGCCAAATATGACATATTATGATGTCACTCACTTACTCCCAACCAATCACAATTAAATAACAATTTAAGTAACTAATAAAAGAGACAAATTGAGACCAAAATAAATCAAAAAGCCAGCAGCCCTTTTCTTCTTCTCCAAAACGTTTTACACCTCCTCCCTCACTCCTCCATTAACAAGCTTTCTAAAGCTTCAATTTCCATGCTTTCCTCACCTCAAATCCCCTAAGTCCTTTCATTAAAACTTGTCCACTCATCTTGGGGAAGTGTTTGGCAGCCTAGAAAGGGAAAGAAAGTGAAGTTTTAGCTTGGGAAAATCTGCCCTACAAGAGGTTAGTGCCTATTATGCATACATCTTTCTCTTTCCATGATTAGAGACCTAAAATAAGCAAGAATTTGTGAATTAAATGAATGGAATTTATATGTATGTATACAATGAATTTTGGCAGCCCTAGGGAGGAACAAGATTAAGTGTTTTTAATGGACTTAGAGTGGACTAAAGATGATGTTTAAGGTATATATATATATGTATGATGAATTGGTGTGCTAACTAAGGTAATTGGTGTAATCCTTGAAAATGAGCTAGGGTTTGGGAGTGAAGCATGGATTTAGCTTATGAAATTGTGAAAGAACATTTTAATGGTCAATTATTGACCATTTGAGGCAAGTTCACCATAATTTGAAGAGATTTAGAGTGATGCAAAGTGAATGTGTAGGCTGCCTAGGGACAATGAGGTAGTGAAATTTCAGTCCACTTGGACAGCCATAACTTTGGCTGTGTAAGTTCAATTGGTGTTTGGCCAATTGGACATGAAACTAGGCTTATAATGGCACATTTTTTCTGAAGAAACCATGCCCAAAAGACCAAAGCAAGAGGACCGAAAGTTGGCCCCAATCTGGATACCCTGCAACAGCACCTGCAGAAATGACCAAATGAACAGTAACTGTTCATTTGGCCATAACTCACTGTAGATATGGTCAATTGACCTGAATTTTTACAGCAACAAGATAAGATATAAACAAACAACTTTCATGAAGAAACCTACCCCAAATTATGCCATTAACCCATTCAAATTATTGAGCAAAGTTAAGTTATCAAAACTGCAACTCTGCAGATTTTCATTTGAGCAGTAATGTTTGGATGACTAGAACTCTCTCTAGAAAACTCGGATTTAGGCGATTCTTGAACCGATGAAAACCTCTTGAACCGATGAAAACCTAAGGCATAGTAGAACATTTCATATGAAGAAAGTTAGGCTAAATTATGAACTTAAAATTGGACCAAAATCTGCCAAAACCCAAAAGTGCAGCATGAATAGTGCACGTGAACAGTAAACTTATTTTGGCCATAACTTGAGCTACAAAACTCCAAATGGAGTGATTCAAAAAAGGAAATTCAACTAGATAAAATAAGGAACAACTTTCATGTTTACCATTTCCTCAAATTCCCACTGCAACAGGGCTTAATGGAACAGTAAAGTTAAGCTTCAAAAACTGAAAATTCTGCCCTTTTGGTTTTAAGCATAGAAATGGTAATGGCAATCAATTCCAACAAGTTTTAAATACAAAATGTGGTATGTTTGGGGTGTTAAAACCAATACACCTATTTTCTATCCAAAAGTCAACATTTTTGTTGACCAATGAGGTGAATAGTGACACCAAAACTTGAAATTCAAAATTTCAAATTAGAAATGCATCTAGGGGACTTTAAATTGCAATTGGCAATTGATACTAGCAAATGTAAAACTCAAAATGTGGGATCTTGGTGTAATTAGAATTAACATATCCCTTAAGTATGAAAAAGTCAACATTTTGGTTGACTAGTAAGGTGAATAGTAATCAAAATGAGTAACAAACTAAGATGAAGACCTAGAACCATTTCTAAGCTTAAATGCTTAGAATTGTATGACAAATGTGGACTATGCATCCTAGTCAAAATTGTTAAAAAGAAATTAATGCCATAAATTTGAAATCCATGAAATATTCATGGATTACTTGAAACATGAAAAATAAGTCACCTAATTGATGTGAATAGATAGTTAGGGCTTATATGCCCATCACAAATGGAATTCATAAAATATTAATAACTCAACTTGAAATATAAAATTGTAACTACATAAGTAGATTCTTAAATGTATAAATGAGAAAGGAAAATATTTTGAATACAATGGTACATGTGAACCATTGTTTAGAATTGTGATCAATATGAATAACATAATGAATGAATAAATGAACTATATTAATGTATGAATGAGACATTAGTTCTCATTATTATAGAAAGGAGAAGTATTTTGAGTACAATGGTATAAAAGGATAATTGATGTGAATTGTGATCATAAAAAAATGATCAAATGAATGTATGAATTATAATTGAAATTTATCATGAAATAATGAATTCATAAACACAATATATTAATATTTAATGATATTATGTGCCCTTGTATTGCCTAGACACGTGTGTCAAATTGGATAGATTAGCATGCCAATAGGGTATTGTTTTAGCAGTACTGCGAAAGGCTTTATGCCTGTATTCATGGCTTTATGCCAACATTCATGGCTTTTACGCCCGTTTATGTGATATCATGGCTTTTTAGCCATATTGACTGCATACATGGTTGACGTTTTGCGTCTCATGGTATGACGGCCCGAGGCACCGCGGTGTCCAGTGCCAACGACCCGTTATCCAGTTTAGTCAGCCTGTCGTAGGTTACTTGGGCAGTGTAATTTATTGAGATAAGTTCAGAATATTAGCAATTAAAAATATTAGAAACTAAATAAAATAAATGAGTAAGATGACCTAAAATAAATTAGGATAGTTATTTATTAGAAAGAATCGAAATGAACTGGACAGATGTCAAAATTTACTTATTATGAAATAATCTGAGACAACCTAGCAAGTATAGAGAAAATGCTAAAAGATTAGCAAAGAAAATTATAACATAAATGAATATTGCAAACGTGCTTATATAACAATATAAGCATAAATTTATTATTTTCAAATCATTTTTCTTTGTACATCATTACTGTACATTGGCAAATAAACACTTTCAAAGAAGACTAAATTAGGATTAAACATATTAAATTCCATATGAATATAAATTGAGTATTTTTATAAATTCTGTATATTGTACATTATCACTGTGAATTTCGAAATTTAATGCTTCCAAAGCGAAACAAATGAGAACAAAAGATAATTAATATTAGACACATTGTATTAAATTAAATTGATTCTTAAATATTCAAATTATGCTTCGTTCTTTCTTTATATGTATATTTTATTTCCTTGTTATATTATTGCACCACTAAGCAGCAATGCTTAGCGCGATGGAATTGTTTCCTCGCGCAGGTACTGAAGGTAAAGCTCAGATAAAAATATTAAACAGAGATTTTGGAGTTCTGATCTGCAGAAGTGCCTGGAGTATTCAAGGTTGTCACCTCCTCAGCAATGCATGTAGATAGGGCCCATATAGATCATATTTTGTATTTAGTATAAAATGCTAGATATTGTATTATAATGTAGATTATGAGCAAGTAATTAATAGAAATGTAATGTAATTTAATAAATTAGCTTTTTCATATGTAATTAATTTATATATCATGTAAATTATGAAATTTTGTAATTATTTTGTAAATTATGTAAATTAAGAAAATTTGAAAATTTTGCTTATGTAATCTGAGAATGTTTACATATGAATTGAGTATGAATGGAAATGTATGGAAATGATTATGAAATTGAAATGTATGGATGAGATTTGAAATATGAGAAAATTATGAGAATGATTGATGAGATCATTATGATTAGCAAGGATAAGATTTTATTTTGAAAATATTATTGAATTTCAAACAGGTGAATATTGAAATACGCCAAACGATAATAAAATAGGGGAAACTCTGTTGGTTTCTCCATCGAAAAATAATTGATATTAAAAATATAACAAGATCAAATTATTAAAATAATAAAGTAAGACATGATAGGGTACTCCGGCACCAAGTGTGACACACTTTGCTCGGCTACACTGTAGTCGGGTGAGGGGTGTCACATTTAGTGGTATCAGAGCGCGGTTTAGGCATTTCTGGACCTAGATAGATTGCATATCATGCATTGCATTCATAAGAGTCGAGGTGACACTATTGCAGATCTGTATTTCCTGTTTATTTTAGGTTAAGGTATGGAATAAGAGAGTGAAGAGACAATGAGATAGCGAATAGAGATGAGAAGGAGACTATATTTAAGATGAAAAAGGATGAGTACATAACTGTTTGAGGATAGGATTGAGACTAAGGAGAAAGTGAAGTAGGATAATACGGAAAGGTGAAGAAATAAAGAGGTATTAGCTCCTTGGCTATTTACATTGGGTAAATTTCGAGGACGAAATTTAAATAAGAGGGGAAGAGTTTTAAAATCCTCCAGGTAGCAATTCCTGATCTCTTTATTCGGTGACGGTGTCGTCGGACAGCTAGAACGTCTAGAAAAATATTTAAACTAAAGTGAGGGACCATAATTAACTCAAATGTTAATAAGAAAAATTTAGTAAAAATTTTAGAAATAAAATACAACTAAGTTAAATGAGCCGGTGCCCAAGCGAGGGGTAACTTAGAGGGAAGTTGCGGTTCTCGCAACGAGGAGCCCTAGACCAGGGGAAAAATTCATAAAATAATTTTTGAGACTCCAGAGAAGGGTTATTGAGGTTCCTATGGCATTAGAATGCCAAGAAAATATTTAGAAAATTTTTTCAATCGGTACAGCCAATTTTGACCCGTTAAGCCAAACGGAGGGCATTTTGGTCATTTCGCCTTCAGAGGTGATTTTTGGCCGACTTGTCCAATTGAGTAAATAATTATTATGACATAAAATATGAATTAATATTGATGAAAAATTAATTTGAAGCTAGTAGAAAAGAAAAGAAAAAGAAAATACAATAAAATGCCAAATATGACATATTATGATGTCACTCACTTACTCCCAACCAATCACAATTAAATAACCATTTAAGTAACTAATAAAAGAGACAAATTGAGACCAAAATAAATCAAAAAGCCAGCAGCCCTTTTCTTCTTCTCCAAAACGTTTTACACCTCCTCCCTCACTCCTCCATTAACAAGCTTTCTAAAGCTTCAATTTCCATGCTTTCCTCACCTCAAATCCCCTAAGTCCTTTCATTAAAACTTGTCCACTCATCTTGGGGAAGTGTTTGGCAGCCTAGAAAGGGAAAGAAAGTGAAGTTTTAGCTTGGGAAAATCTTCCCTACAAGAGCTTAGTGCCTATTATGCATACATCTTTCTCTTTCCATGATTAGAGACCTAAAATAAGCAAGAATTTGTGAATTAAATGAATGGAATTTATGTGTATGTATACAATGAATTTTGGCAGCCCTAGGGAGGAACAAGATTAAGTGTTTTTGATGGACTTAGAGTGGACTAAAGATGATGTTTAAGGTATATATATATATATGTATGATGAATTGGTGTGCTAACTAAGGTAATTGGTGTAATCCTTGAAAATGAGCTAGGGTTTGGGAGTGAAACATGGATTTAGCTTATGAAATTGTGAAAGAACATTTTAATGGTCAATTATTGACCATTTGAGGCAAGTTCACCATAATTTGAAGAGATTTAGAGTGATGCAAAGTGAATGTGTAGGCTGCCTAGGGACAGCGGGGTGGATGAAATTTCAGTCCACTTGGACAGCCATAACTTTGGCTGTGTAAGTTCAATTGGTGTTTGGCCAATTGGACATGAAACTAGGCTTATAATAGCACATTTTTTCTGAAGAAACCATGCCCAAAAGACCAAAGCAAGAGGACCAAAAGTTGGCCCCAATCCGGATACCCTACAACAGCACCTGCAGAAATGACCAAATGAATAGTAACTGTTCATTTGGCCATAACTCACTGTAGATATGGTCAATTGACCTGAAATTTTTACAGCAACAAGATAAGATATAAAAAAACAAATTTCATGAAGAAACCTACCCCAAATTATGCCATTAACCCATTCAAATTATTGAGCAAAGTTAAGTTATCAAACCTGCAACTCTGCAGATTTTCATTTGAGCAGTAATGTTTGGATGACTAGAACTCTCTCTAGAAAACTCGGATTTAGGCGATTCTTGAACCAATGAAAACCTAAGGCATAGTAGAACATTTCATATGAAGAAATTTAGGCCAAATTATGAACTTAACTTGATCAAATTGGACCAAAATCTGCCAAAACACAAAAGTGCAGCATGAACAGTGCACGTGAACAGTAAACTTATTTTGGCCATAACTTGAGCTACAAAACTCCAAATGGAGTGATTCAAAAAAGGAAATTCAACTAGATAAAATAAGGAACAACTTTCATGTTTACCATTTCCTCAAATTCCCACTGCAACAGGGCTTAATGGAATAGTAAAGTTAAGCTTCAAAAACTGAAAATTCTGCCCTTTTGGTTTTAAGCATAGAAATGGTAATGGCAATCAATTCCAACAAGTTTTAAATACAAAATGTGGTATGTTTGGGGTGTTAAAACCAATACACCTATTTTCTATCCAAAAGTCAACATTTTTGTTGACCAATGAGGTGAATAGTGACACCAAAACTTGAAATTCAAAATTGTAACTACATAAGTAGATTCTTAAATGTATAAATGAGAAAGGAAAATATTTTGAATACAATGGTATATGTGAACCATTGTTTAGAATTGTGATCAATATGAATAACATAATGAATGAATAAATGAACTATATTAATGTATGAATGAGACATTAGTTCTCATTATTATAGAAAGGAGAAGTATTTTGAGTACAATGGTATAAAAGGATAATTGATGTGAATTGTGATTATAAAAAAATAATCAAATGAATGTATGAATTATAATTGAAATTTATCATGAAATAATGAATTCATAAACACAATATATTAATATTTAATGATATTATGTGCCCTTGTATTGCCTAGACACGTGTGTCAAATTGGATAGATTGGCATGCCAATAGGGTATTGTTTTAGCAGTACTGCGAAAGGCTTTATGCCTGTATTCATGGCTTTATGCCCGTATTCATGGCTTTATGCCAACATTCATGGCTTTTACGCCCGTTTATGTGATATCATGGCTTTTTAGCCATATTGACTGCATACATGGTTGACGTTTTGCGTCTCATGGTATGACGGCCCGAGGCACCGTGGTGTCCAGTGCCAACGACCCGTTATCCAGTTTAGTCAGCCTGTCGTAGGTTACTTGGGCAGTTTAATTTATTGAGATAAGTTCAGAATATTAGCAATTAAAAATATTAGAAACTAAATAAAATAAATGAGTAAGATGACCTAAAATAAATTAGGATAGTTATTTATTAGAAAGAATCGAAATGAACTGGACAGATGTCAAAATTTACTTATTATGAAATAATCTGAGACAACCTAGCATGCATAGAGAAAATGCTAAAAGATTAGCAAAGAATATTATAACATAAATGAATATTGCAAACGTGCTTATATAACAATATAAGCATAAATTTATAATTTTCAAATCATTTTTCTTTGTACATCATTACTGTACATTGGCAAATAAACACTTTCAAAGAAGACTAAATTATGATTAAACATATTAAATTCCATATGAATATAAATTGAGTATTTTTATAAATTCTGTATATTGTACATTATCACTGTGAATTTCGAAATTTAACGCTTCCAAAGCGAAACAAATGAGAACAAAAGATAATTAATATTAGACACATTGTATTAAATTAAATTGATTCTTAAATATTCAAATTATGCTTCGTTCTTTCTTTATATGTATATTTTATTTCCTTGTTATATTATTGCACCACTAAGCAGCAATGCTTAGCGCGATGGAATTGTTTCCTCGCGCAGGTACTGAAGGTAAAGCTCAGATAAAAATATTAAACAGAGATTTTGGAGTTCTGATCTGCAGAAGTGCCTGGAGTATTCAAGGTTGTCACCTCCTCAGCAATGCATGTAGATAGGGCCCATATAGATCATATTTTGTATTTAGTATAAAATGCTAGATATTGTATTATAATGTAGATTATGAGCAAGTAATTAATAGAAATGTAATGTAATTTAATAAATTAGCTTTTTCATATGTAATTAATTTATATATCATGTAAATTATGAAATTTTGTAATTATTTTGTAAATTATGTAAATTAAGAAAATTTGAAAATTTTGCTTATGTAATCTGAGAATGTTTACATATGAATTGAGTATGAATGGAAATGTATGGAAATGATTATGAAATTGAAATGTATGGATGAGATTTGAAATATGAGAAAATTATGAGAATGATTGATGAGATCATTATGATTAGCAAGGATAAGATTTTATTTTGAAAATATTATTGAATTTCAAATAGGTGAATATTGAAATACGCCAAACGATAATAAAATAGGGGAAACTCCGTTGGTTTCTCCATCGAAAAATAATTGATATTAAAAATATAACAAGATCAAATTATTAAAATAATAAAGTAAGACATGATAGGGTACTCCGGCACCAAGTGTGACACACTTTGCTCGGCTACACTGTAGTCGGGTGAGCGGTGTCACAGTCAGCAAGCATCGGTGACCGTCAAGGAGCAGTGAACGGCGGCTAGCAACTCCAGCAGTGGCGGTAAAAGAGAAGAGAGAGAAAGAGAGAGAGAGAGAGAGAGAGAGCCACATTAGTCATTCCAGCCATAGTCCGGTAACACCACCGGTCCCAATCAATTCCCTTCCACTTGAGGAAGCTTTCCCGATCAGCCTCACCTTTGGCAGCCACCAGATTTACACAAAACAATGAGAGAGAAAATGGGTATTTTTCAAGCTTTTTGGCAACTTTTCTCGCGATTCGACCTTTGAATTGGAAATCCGAGACCATCTATGGACTCAAAGCGATAAGACCTTCGAGATGTGACCAACTCGCTCTGATTAGACACAATTTGAAAAAGGAGATCATCGGATAATTCAAAACGCTTAGTGATATTTTTAACTTTTTGATGCCCGAAAATTAAATATAACTTTATGATAATTATTAACAATTTTTAGGCTTCATTTAGGTATGATTGGATTGACAATAGCTCATCGATACTCGAGACTGAGTTTTTTACTAGATCCGACTGCCCGATAGCCTATCTCGGAACATAGTTAATATTATAGTCGATCCTAATAGCTCACCAAACTTGCCACAATAGTGACAATGACCATTGAACCTTCTTATTCTTGGTCTATATGCATGAGAGTGTGAATATGGTCTCATGTGACCATTGTTTTTATGTCCATTATGTGCATATGAGCATGAGGCATGGTGAGTGTGATGATGGTTATGAGGCCTAGTAACATGTCCCTTATGGAGGTTTGGTCTAGGTGCAACTCTTTTAGATGTATATGTCCTACTTACATTTTGTCTTGAAGCATATTGATGAAATGAGATCTTTCTAGTTTCATTTCCACTAGATGTCTTTGGTTCTTGTCCTCTAGGATTAGAAACCTTTAGACTAGGCATTTGAGGAGTAGGCTCATTATAACTAGATGTTTTAATAAAGATAGTCTTAGAAGGAGGTGCTTGGACAAATTTACTATAGCCAAGTCCATACTTGATGCTAGGAGACCTTTGAGAGTCCAAAATTGCATTAAGTTTGTCATTTCCTTTAGCAAATTTGGAAAGAGAAGTTTTTAGCTCAATAATATCATTTTTCAATTTCTCATTTTCTAATGAGAGCTCATCTAAGGATTTTTGCATATCATCCCCTAAAGGTTTATCATCCTTAGTTAAGGTCTCATTTTCCTTCCTCAAACTAACTAGTTTTTTTTTTTCAAGTGCTTTTTTTTTCTTATGACTCAACTCAAGTTCATCATTCATAACTTTAAGTGAATTAACCAGTTCATCATAAGAATATTCAACAACATCATCATTTAAAGTTACCTCATTAGAGCTTTCCTCCATTGCCATGAAGCACATGTTGGCAACTTCATCATTGATCTCTTCACCTTCACATCTTGTGGATATTGAACATTCCATGCTTCTTGTTTTTATTGATTCTTTTTCATCATCTCCCAAAGCAATTAAGCACATATCAATCATGGAGTGTTCTTTGAAGCTTTGTTCATAAGCGTTATCCACTTGCGGCATTTGCTCCATTTGTTGATGAGAGGAATAGTTTTTGGTGTACTCAACTTCATCAACTTGACAACAATGGTTAGAATTATACATAGAATCAAGAGAATCCCATACATCTTTAGCATTGGAGCATTTAGAAATTTTAGCATAAGAAAATTTATTTAAAGAAATTCTCAACATATGCATAGCTCTTATATTCAATGAAAACATATACTTATCATACTTACTCCATTCACCCTTTGTCTTTGGCACATGCTCACCTTCTATTACTTTGATAGGAATGAAGGGATCATTTTCAATTATATCTCATAAATCCACTCCTTCTAATTTAAGGAAGTAATACATCCTATTTTTCCAATAGAGAAAATCGTGTCCATCAAAGAAAGAGGGTTTTACTATCGATTGACCTTCTTGTGCATTGAGGGTTGCCATTGATCTTTGCTCCAAGATGATTAAGTCTTTGAATGGAGACTAACTCTAATACTACTTGATGTCCCTTGTTGTAACCCAAGAGGGGGAGGGGGGGTGAATTGGGTTCTAATTGCAAAATTAAAGACTAAAAGAAATTTAAACACAAAGAAGAGTAGAGGAAGAATGATGACACAAGAAATTTATAGAGGTTCGGCTATCCCAAGCCTACGTCCTCTCTTCAAGGCCCTCCTTGAGAGTTAACTCCACTAAAATTCTTCTTTGGGTGAAGAATAAACCCCTTACAATCACCACAAGAGCAAATCCTTGCTCTTTTACAAATCTCTTCACACTCAAGGGCTATTTAAAGCTTTATCATACTCAATATTACAATAAGTACTCACAACAACCTTAGATGAACTCTCAGAACAAAGAATTTACAACTCAAATATCAAGTTCTCAACATTAACTATGGTAGCTCAAGTTCTAGAGAGAGAGAATAAAGAAAATCTTTAGAACACAATAAATTTCCAAAGAGATTGTTGTTGTCAAAACTTGTTTCCAGTCATAAATGATGGCTATTTATAGTTTTTGCAAGAAAATAGCCATTTGGAGTGCATTAAATGCTAAAATAGCCATTCAACTACCCAAAGCTCTATCTTATAAAGTTGTAAAACCCAGGTTCGGCTGTCGAAGTTATTTACTTTGGCTGCCGAAGGTTGGCGCATCAAAAAATAGCTTTTGATTCGGCTGCTAAAGTTTTCACTTTTGGCTGTCGGAGTGCTCTCTGGACAAAATGGCTTTTAACGATCAAAAATCATGATTTAAAGAATGAACTTTGGTAGCTGAGCTTCCCACTTTCTGCTGCTGAAGTGCTCTCTGGACAGAAAGTGTCAAAAGGGCACTTAGGCTTCAGAAATGCGTAATTTTTTGGCCGGAACTCGGATTTCGATCCGTTTGAACCATTAGAAAGCTAATTTGATAAACTTTTCAATGAAAACACTTTCAAAAACAAATTTACATTTCACAAATGTAAAAATTTCATTTTACTCCTCCTTGGTCAAGAAAAAGTTATAAGTAAAGACATTAAGAAATTAAGAGTTTAAAAAACTCATAACTTTTTGATCCAAACTCGAATTTTTGATCCGTTTGAACTATTGAAAAGCTAATTCAATGTATTTTGCAACTAAAATATTTTTCAAAATTAATTTTTCATTTTTGAAAAATTTATTTAATTTTCCCTTGATAAAGAATTAGATAAAAACTAAGTTGAACAAAATATTCTTAGTACCACCTAGACTTGAGCCAACACAATTAATTAAATAAGATTTACAAGATATAAAATAAATAAAAGTTACATTGTAGGGTCCCATAAATATTTGCTTCCTTATCTTGCACTTCCTTAATCTTGATTTGAAGCAATTTGACAATTTTGAATCTAGGGCCTACAAACTCAACACAAATACTTTCAAAGTGTATTAATAGCACACTAATTGTTTATTATCATCAAAATATGGGTTAAGACACCAAGGTCCAACAGTAATAAAATGCCTAAGTACACAACCTAGAAACCAAAGCATGCTTAGGAACAACCTTTTTATGAGCATGGTATGATTGAAAAGCCCTTATTGATCTTTACTTAGTACTTTATGTAATCTAGCAAGCAAATAAATATTGTGTAACACCCTCTTATTAAGCAATTTCATATATTCTACTGTTCCAGTGACTAATGTCTGTTCGGACAGCTAGAATGTCGAAAACCATAATTAAATTACAGAGAGAAGTCATAAATTAAATTAATAAAGATTAAATGAGGTTGGATAAAAATAACAGAAATGAAGCACAAATTGATTAAATGAGCCTAGGTCCCGACAATGGGTGACCTACACGAAAAGTGACTGTAAGATTAGTTGCTATCCTAGATTCGTGTGGAACTCTGTAGAGCCCTAAATCAAGGATTAATTTAGAAATTATTGAAAATTTGAAAATCAAAATAATGAAAAGAGAATAAGTACAAATAAGTGAATCAAAACACAATGACTCATCAGGTATTATTGTAAAAGATGGATTATAACTCGATAAAGGGCATTTTGGTCAATTCACTTTAAGAGTTAACTTTTGACCTAAATGTCCACTAAAATGAGATTAAAATATTGAAATAGAATTAAAATCTTGAAGATGTATATGGAAAATTTAATGGGACATGTAAGGAATTAAATAAATTGTATAAATAATAATAATAATAATAATAATAATAATAATAATAATAATAATTAATTAATTAATTAAATTAAATTGGATAATTACCTAGATATATAAGAAGACAAAAGCATTTAAATAAAAAAAAAATTTCTTCTTCTTCTTCCTTGTTTAGCCGTCCCACTCCTCTCTCTCATTCTCTCTCTTCCTTCCTCCATTAACAACTCTTCCCAAACTCATGAAAACCTCTATTTCTTCCATAAATTTTCCCACCAAATTAGTAGAAAACTTATAATTAGCCCTAGATTGGAATTTTAGGAGTAAAAGAAATCAAAGAAAGTGAAGGATTTTGAAGATTGGAAAGCTCCATTAGAGATAAGTGTTTTATAAGCTTAAATTAGTTACATATGCATTGAATTAAACTTGAATAAGGGGAAATTATAAGAGAAGCATGAAAATCATGCATCAATGGAGGGGAGGGAATTTTGGCCAGCAAAGGGGGGGTTAGGGTTTTGGGTAATTCAATTTAATTAAACTTGAATTCTAGTGTTGTTTGTAGTGCATACATGAATTTGATGCTTGAAATTGATTTAAATTGCTTAGATGTGGAAGATGTGGAATTAGGATTTTGGCAAAATTAGGGTTTTTATTGTATGAAGTGCAATTAGGGTTCTTGATGCCAAATTAAGGTCATTTGATGTGCAATTAATGTGAATTACTGTTGATTTGATGAAAGGAACTAATGGAATGGTAGTGTGCTAATGTGCTGGAATCTGAACACTTGAGTCCAGTGGGTTTAAAAGCCTATAAGTTGAGTTACACAACTCCAATTAGTGTGAAACCAATGAAAGATGAAACCTAAGACATAATGGTCCAACTTTCATGAAGAGAGTTTGCCCAGAAAATGACCATAAGTTATTTTAATTTAGGCTTGAATCTGGGTTACCAATTATAGACCTGGAGAAAATGACCAAATGAATAATACTTAGTAAATTAAGCATAACTCACTCTAAGAAACTCCAAATTAGGTGATGCTTAACTAATGGAAATCTAAGACATAGGAGAACAATTCTTATAAAGACCATGAAGTCAAATTATGACTCTAACTTGATCAAATTGTTAGACAAAATTAGTCCAGCAAATCTACCTTGATTTTGGACTGAACCCGAAAAATGTGAAGGATTAGGCATCTGACCAGTTTTGTCAAAATGACCGTAACTGGAGCTATATAAATGCAAATTAGGTGATTCCATAGCCAAAATACTCATAATACATAGAACTACAAATGTCATGTTTGGACCTAAAACCAGTTCATATAGCAAAGTAGGGGAAATGTTAGGGTAATTTAGGAATGCCAAACCTGGAATTCCTGCACCTGAAGCATTTTACCTTGTGACCCTCGGATGGTTATTAGGCCATAACTTCCTCTAAAAAACTCCAATTAAAGTGATTCAAAATGATTTGGAAACCTAAGACAAAGGCCTAAAACATTGTTTTGGGGACGTAATGCCAATTCTGAGCCTAAACTACTTAGATATTAGATACAAAATTTAGTGAAATTCTAAAATACTGGAATAGGACGTGTTTAGTATCCTGGAGCGGCACTTAGTAAATTGGCCATAACTTGAGCTACAGAACTTCAAATTAAGTGATTCAAATTGGAAATGAAACCTAACATATAAAGGAACAATTTTCATAAAGATTACTTTAGCAAATAAAGACTAGAATTAGGTTGAAATTGGGTTCCACAGTGAGACTTCAAACCTATCCAAAACCCAAAATTTATTTAACTTCCATAGTTAACTTAGGGATTCATTAGGCATTTCTTTGATTAGTTATTGGAGATGTTTGGGATGAGTATTGAAACACTTTAATTGTGTGTTTTTAGTAGAAAATGAGCCTTCTAAGGAAGGGGTAAATTTCAATAACTATTCCTGAACTTATATGGTTGTAATACTATAGTCCTTAAACTTTAAAACGTAACATAAAACCCCCTAACTTTCAAATTTTGCACAATAAAATCCCTCTAACTTTCAATTGCTGATTTTTCAGTTGAAAACTGATGTGAACAGCTCCCGCATGGCTCTTAGTCAATATTTTTCTCTCACCTCTTATTCAAATTGTAAAATTATTCTCTCTGCACCTAAAAAATCATTCTGTTTACAGTAAGGAAAAAGATTCAATTTACACATAACTTGAGAGAGAAAAGAGAAATATTGACTAAGCTCCACGCTAGAACTATTTAGGTCAGCGTTTAACTGAAAAATAGACAATTAGAGATTAGAGGGATTTTACTGTGTCAAATTTAAAAGTTGAATGGGTTTTATGTTACATTTTTAAGTTGAATGACTAAAATGTTATACTAGATAAGTTCAGGGACGATTGTTAAAATTTATCCTCTAAGGAATGGAAAAGTTTAGCTAAGTCAAGAGAAGTATAAAAAGATTTGGGATAAATTTTGACAAACGTCCCTGAACTTATCTAGTATAACATTATAGTCCCTCAACTTAAAAATGTAACATAAAACCCCTTCAACTTTTAAATTTTGCACAGCAAAATTTCTCTAACTTCTAATTGTCAATTTTTCAGTTAGACACTGACCTGAACAGTTCTATTGTAGAGCTTTGTCAATATTTCTCTTTTCTCTCTCAAGTTATATGTAAATTGAATCATTTTTTTCACTGTAAACAGAATAATTTTTCAAGTGCAGAGAAAATAGTTTTACAATTTGAATAAGAGAGGAGAGAGAAATGTTAACTAAGAGTCATGCGGGAGCTGTTCACATCAGTTTTCAACTGAAAAATCAGTAATTGAAAGTTAGAGGGATTTTACTGTGCAGAATTTGAAAGTTTAGGAGGTTTTATGTTACGTTTTAAAGTTTAAGGACTGTAGTGTTATAACCATATAAGTTCAGGGATAGTTATTAAAATTTACCCAAATATTTATGCACAACTAGCTTTTTCCTTTGTTTTTAAATTTGTAATTGATTTGAATGAGCTTTATATGAATGAGTTATGCTTTTTCTTTGTATTTGAGAACTTTAATTTGTTAAATTGACTTTGTATGATTTAAATATAATTTCTTTTATGCATTTAAGAATTTAATGCATTGTTTTGAAGATTGTGAATTGTGAAATGAATTTATATTATGGAAAGGTGGATGTTGGCCCTTTATTTCATTGTAGCAAGGGGGTGGGCTAGTATTTGAATGTGTTTTGAAGTGTTTTTGCAAAACTAATGTGTTGCCAACCATGTGCATGAATTTGTAACAATTAAATGTGTTTATTGATTTATAAATGCATTTTGTGAATGAAAATTATTTTGAATATGTTTTGAAATCACAGTTGACATGGTAATGTAATTTATGTTCCTCATTAGCTTGCCTGGTGAGATGGCATTTGATGTGATCTTCTCCACTTGTGGGGTTGAGCTTCCCTCTCTGGCTTGCCAGTTGAGGTTGATTCAGATGAGTACTCATTAGCTAGCTAGCCTTTGGTGCCTCCCTTTAGCCTCGGTTATTGGGCGGAGTTTGCTTTGTTGTGGTATACAACACGACATTAATCGTGAAATTTTATGTCATGTGTCTAATTGTGTGAATTGTTGGCAACACCCTTAAATTGTGCATACTTTGATAAAATGTGGTTGAAACAAATGCTTGTAAATGGTTGAAAATATTATATTGTTTTCATGGTTCAAGGAAAATGTGAATATTTTAAATACTTTATTATGATTTGGTAAATTGTGTTTTATATTGAGTTTTAAATTATTAGTTATGCACCACTGAGTTCACTGTTCAGCGATAGCTTTTGTATGCTGTCGCAAGTAAAAAAAAGATAGGGCAGTTGAGTGAGCCTACTTGAAGTTGTGACTTGAAGCTGAGTTGGAGTTATCTTTGGGTATATTATATACCTTGTGCATTAGGTTTTAATGTAATTATGTAGCTATATGCATGTAATTACATTCGAGCAGTTGTACAGAAACTTTGTAATATTATTTTTGGGACTTTAATCAAATGTAAATTGTTGTGTTATTATTTTTTTGAGTTTGAACATTTGTAAATTTTGTAATATCAATTTCCTTAATTTTAATGGATGTCAATTTGTAATAAAATGTTTCATATATTGTAAATGTAAAAGTTTCATCCTTTTTGGTTCATGGATGAAAGAAAGAAAATATTTTGAATAATGAAGAAAATATTTTGAGTAATGATTTATTTAATTATGTCATATAATTGCCACAGGTGAATTTAACAAGTCTTGAAATTGTAATTTAATAAAATTACAGCTGTAACCATGCGAATTTTCAGCAAAATTTTAAAAATGCCTATTTATTTCTAAATAAGTTTTATAGCATGTACTTAAATTGAAAACACTTAAATAATTCTTTTATCACTGCGCTAAAATTAAAAATGAATTTGTTTTGTTAAAATCCCTTGTAGTATATTTAATAGATTATCGGCAGACGAAGTTCGGTAATTTATTAGGTATACTACGGGATCATGTCATATCTTACAGAGGGGTAAGATGTGACATATTGTACATAATTAACTTAGTTTAATTCACATTTTAGGCAAGATGGTAAATAAGGTGATTCGTTTAACTTAGAAACATCACATGATAGGACATTCTATGCGCAAGTACATACATGTTATTTTTTTTAAATGGTTGAATTTTAATGTGTATGTAACTTTAGACTTGTATTAATTGTATGAATAAGAAATTTAATAAAAGAAATAATAAGATAGACTTTAGGATTCAATAGTAGAGACTGGCCCTTGTTCTAAGATAAGTCCAGGCGGAGGGGCTGCCTAATACCTTCCCTCTCTTGTACCCATTATCCCGAACTTTGATCATTGATCTCATAGTAAAAGAAAGGTAGTAAACCTTTGCAAGGGGTAAGTTACCACCCACATCCATTCTTATGAATTTGTCCCTGTTATTACCCAGATGGCGATTCCTTTCCTCTACCTTTGTGGTGCTAATATCTTAGTGTCATGGTAGTATTATGGAAAAATGATGCTAAACCAGGTTGAAGGTTCCCACAAATGGCTCAAGCAAATTTGCTTATTACCTATTGGGGTGATACAGTACTTACTGCCACATTTGTTCTTAACCATGTACCTTCAATGTTAGTTACTACATCTCCATATGAGTTATGGACTAATAGAATGCCTGACTTGAGTGTTCTAAAACCTTAGGGGTGTGCTGCATTTTTTCACAATTCTTCTTAAAAATATGAAAAAATAGGTCCAAGGGGAAGGAAAAGTATCTTCATTAGATATTCTAAACCATCAAAAGGGTATGTTTTTGTTGGTGAACAAGATAATGGCACTATAACTGAGTTCAAATCATGTGATGTCATATTTTTAGAACATGATTATCCTAAACTGGGGGAGATACGTCAAGATTTATCTCTATATGAAATTGTGGACCAGATTGCTTTTACTGTACAACCTAAAATGGGTTTGCTTTCAAATGGGATTATTTCACCTATTAAGGAATTGATTCCTATTAAAATTGAAATACATCCCATAGTAAACCCATCTAATATAGTTTGTATGAGTGGGAGTAACTCTAACATTGATAAGTCAATTAATCAATCTCAACCCTGACGATCAAATCATCCACATGTACCCCGACGTCATTTTGAGATAGAAGAGGAAACATTTACAGTTACTTCACAAGATGAAGAGGAGTTAAGAAATATAAATGAGGCTCTCACATGTCTTACTAAGGATAAATGGATTAAAGTAATGAAAGAAGAAATGGAGTCTATGAAATCAAACCAAGAGAGGGAATTGGTTGATTTACCAATGGGAAAAAAAGCTATAGGGAACAAATGGGTTCTAAAAATCAAGTGTAAGGTTGATGGAAGTATTGAAAGATATAAAGCTCATCTTGTAGCCAAAGGATACACACAACAGAAAGGAATTGATTATGAGGAAACTTTTTTACTTGTTGTGAGGTTTACTTCTATTAGGCTAATCTTGTCTATTGTGGCTAGCTTGCATCTTGAATTACATCAAATGGATGTTAAGACTGCTTTTCTCAATGGAGAACTAGAAGAAGAAATCTATATGGAATGATCTATAGGTTTCAATAAGAAAGGTAAAAAACATAAAGTATGTAGATCTATATATGGCCTTAAGCAGTCTTCTAGACAATAATGCAATTATGTCATATAATTTTGTTATGATTAATGAAGACCATTATGTCTATACAAAAAGGTCTAATTGTCATGACTAGAATTTTGGGCCGAATCGGTACTAGAACTTAGGTAATCATAAAGCTCCTGAAACCCATAATAAGCCTAATTATTCCTAACCCAACCACAAAGCCCATAAATGTAGTCCAATTCAAGAAAATAAATGGACAGAGTCCGACTATAAATTGGACTATCCAATGGGGAGCATAAACTCACCTGACCTGTAAACATAAAATATCACAATCTGGGGAGCTCAGCTCACCCTCACAATCCTCAATGCGGAAAATTAATCAAATGGGAGCTCAGCTTCCTAGATCCATAGAGAATAAATATCTCAAACATCCAAGCATATCCACATAATAAGTTTACAACTCCAAAAGATTAAGTTTTCATAACCCCAAATAGGATTAATAAACTATTGGTACATGCGGAGTTCTAGAATATGAAACAAGGAAAATAAAAATATAATTAAGCTTTTTCTAGTAAACCTATGAGAAAAAAGCAGGTTATTCTAAAAAAGTCCACATGTCACTTGAGGAAAAATAGTTCAACAGGGGTGAGCACTCGACTCATAAAGTAAGATATTGATTTTAAATACAATTTCTATAACTATCTAGAGCTAATACATTGCCTAGATATGAAATACAACATAGTCACATAGTATCAAATAATTCAAGCAATATTCAAACAAAAGATAATTTGGAGCATGCACACACCCATGTGTTACATCAACATATATACATATGGGAGCTAATTCCCTGTACAGCTATATTAATTCCACTACTTGCCAGCGAGGTCAACTCAAGTAAGGCTTTCTCTTAACAATCCAAGTGCGAGGGTCAGTGAGATCAACTCAAAGCAGTACTCACCCTGACTTATCCACATATAAGAATCGAGTCCCAATGAGTCAAGCTCCAGCCGCGACTACTCGTCCTACCCATATCCATATCCATACCACACGCATGCTAACACACACACACAAAGAGCTCCAAATTACCTTAAGGCGACATCCACAACAATTTTATCAATAAAATATGTAACACAAGAGTGTGCTTAGAATTTTACTAGTACCTATCTTTCACATCATAGTGTGCTTCCTGCATAATATCATCTCTTAAGTTGTCCACATCTAGCACACATACCCTAGAGCCTTACTTAAATAAGGGTACCATCTCCGTCAAACCCAAATTTACAATCTTCTCCTTGTTGTACCCTTTCCATAATCCGCATTAATTATGGGTCCCTATGCTAGGAAACTCTAATCCTGTCCTATAGATCTGGCCGTACTCTAAAAGGTGCCAAAAGTATACTCAAATCAGTTATGTCTAAGATCAAACCTTGATCCATCAACTCATGCAACTCCTGAATTAATGGTCTCCTCTCTATTGATATATGCGCTAAGCTGCCAAAAGATTCCTACTCAAAGCATCTGCCATCACATTTGCTTTACATGGGTGGTATTAGATGATGCAAGCATAGTTCTTTAGAAGCTCCATCCATCTCTTCTGCCTTACATTTAAATTCCTCTGCTGAAAGATATACTTTAAGCTTTTATGGTAGGTGTATATTTCGCACACTTCACCATATAGATAGTTCCTCCAAATTTTTTGTGCAAAGACTATAGCCGCTATTTGTAGATCATGAGTGGGGTAGTTCTGTCATGCTTATTTAATTGCCTCAAAGCATAAGCCGCCACTTTACCATGCTATATCAAGACACACCCTAACTCAACTCTAGAAGCATCACAGTACATTGTATATCCTTCTCCACTCACAAGCAAAGTCATCACAGAAGCTATAGTTAAACATTCTTTAAGCTTCTGAAAGCTTTCCTCACACTCATCTGTCTAGAAGAATAATACATTCTTTTGAGTCAACCGTATCAGAGGAGCTGCTATTCTAGAGAAATTCTGCACAAAACGCCTATAATAGCCTGCTAGGCCTAGAAAACTTCACATCTCAATGACTATGGTAGGTCTAAGCCATTCAGTTATTGCTTTAACTTTCTTAGGATCCACCTGAATATTTTAACTCGAGACCACATGTCCCATGAATGAAATACTCTTCAGCCAGAACTCACACTTTGAAAACTTAGTATACAACTGATGCTCCCTTAAGGTCTGCAACACCATCGTTAAGTGCCAAACATGTTCCTCCTCAGTTTAAGAATACACTAAAATGTCATCTATGAATATAATAACAAAGCAATTTAGGAATGGCCTACACACCTTATTCATTAAATCCATAAAGGCTGGTGGTGCATAAGTGAGTCTAAAAGACATCACTAGGAACTCATAATGACCATACCTCATCCTGAATGCTGTTTTTGGCACATCTTCACTCCTGATCCTCAGCTGGAGATAGTCCGACCGTAGGTCTAGTTTTGAGAAATATCTAGCTCCTTGCAATTGATCAAACAGATCATCAATCTGAGGGAGTGAATGTTTATTTTTAATTGTCACTTTATTCAGCTATCCATAATCGATACATAGCCTTAATGATCCATCTTTCTTCCTCACAAATAAAACAAGAGCGCCCCAAGGTAAAGTACTTAGCTAGATAAATCCCTTGTCCAAAAGCTCTTGTAGCTGCTCCTTTAGTTCCTTTGGCTCTGCTAGTGCCATCCTGTAGGGTGGCATAGAAATGGGGTTGGCACTTAGCACAATATCTATGCAGAACCCTATCTCCCTATCTGGTGGCAACCCAGGAAGCTCCTTAGGAAATACATCCATGAATTCCCTGACAACTAGTACATTCTCCATATCAGTGCCTTCAATATATGTGTCCCTCACTAGTACCAAATAACCCTAACATCCATGCCTCAATATCTTTTTGGCTCTAATGGCTGACACTAGGTTGTACGGAGCCACACTCTATCTCTATCAAAACTAAATTCTTCTACCCTCAGAATATGAAAATACACCCTTTTATTTCTACAATTTAAGGTGGCATAATGAGTTGACAACCAATTCGTGCCCAAGATCACATTGAACTCCATCATTGATAAGGGAACTAAATCTGCCAGGAGGATCTTTTCGTCAACTATCACTGGCTACTCAAAAAAACCATATCTACATTTATATTGTCACTAAAATGGGTAGTTACAGATAGGGGACACTCTAAAGTAGTAGGATTTTTACCCAATCTCAGAGCAAACATAGGGGAAATGAATGAGTTCATAGCACTAGGGTTTATTAAAACATGTACCTCGAAAGAACATACTAGAAGAATACCTGCTACTATTGCATTTGAAGCCTAAGCATCCTAGTGTGTCAAGTTGAAAACCTGAGTCTGTCCTCTGCCATGAGATACAGAACCCTGGAACTGACTCCTTCCACCAGATCTGCCTTTAAATTGTGTCCCCCTTGACCACGGCCTTGCTAGCCACTAAACTGGCTGTCTATCATACTAGAAGTACCAGGGAGTAGTCGACATGGTGCATTAGCAACAGAACCCTAAGACCCCATCTGGTGCTCAATAAATATAGGTTACTCTCTAGCAAAGTGACCCAGTTGGCCATGTCTGAAACATCCACCTGAACTCATCAAGTAAGGCCCTGAATGTACTCTCCCACATTGTGTACAGAGCATAAAAGAGGACCCTAAACCAGATCAAGAATTGCTATAGCCTAAGCTCGGTCCACTACTAGAACCATAACTTGATCTAAAACCCTTAGATCTGTGTCTGAAACCACCCTTTTTGTTACTTCTGATTTTGCTACTATGGTGACTCTGGCTGTCACCACCCATGGTACTCATATAAGGCATACCAGATGACTCTTCAGCTTTGTTCTTCTTTGCTCTACCTCCATCATCACCCGTGTAACTAATTTTTATTTGTCGGGCCCTATTTACTACCACATCAAAAGGCTAGTCCAACAGCAAAGCCAAGTTCACATATCTCTTATTTAGCCCCTTCAAAAATCTCTTCACCTTCATATTTTTAGTGGCCACAGTAATTGGGGCATACTTACTCAATTCCATAAACTCATAAGCATATTCATCTACTGATCTCCCATTTTGTCTTAAAGCTTCCAAGGCCCACTGTTTCTGATCCCTAAAGTTCTCTGACACAAATCTATTTATAAACAGCTCCACAAACTTCACCCAAGATAGCCCTTCAATCCGAGGGAGCACATAGTCAATCATCCACTATCTCAGCACAGGCCCCAAAACATGTTATACACATTCAATCAGTCTCTTTTCTATCAACTGTAGCTCCACCCCTACCTCTTTATAAGAATCCAAAAACTAGTATGCATCATTTGTGGTGTCATAAACCCCAGGTAACAATTTTTTAAAATTTATTATCTACTTGTATGGCTCAGCTCTCTATACTGTGGGCTGCTGTGGAGTGTGTTATGTATTGAGGTGGCTACCATCGGATCTATAGGACCCTGGGCCACATATAATTGTTCCTGTAATTGTGGATGCTCTTCCACTTGAGTAGCCTTAGGTCTCCTACCATGCGTTCTAGGAGCTGGTACCTCATCTTGTGCCGATATCTCATCTGGCACTTTCAGCTCTAGTGTTGTGGCAGCTCTCCTACCTCTATGCATATTTTCTGAAATTCAACTATATTAGCCCACAAAATGAAAAAATTATTCTATACATATCTATACAATCATAAACACTTGAAAGCACACAAGGTAAAAACTAGATGCAAGGATAACAAAATAAGGACAAATATGGACCCTATACTCTGCATGTGACCTCCTAAAAGACTCTATTTTAAAATCTTAGACGTACACTTTCTCATGAATCTAGAGCCTAAGCTCTGATACCAACTTTATCACGACCCAAATTTTGGGCCGGACCAGCACTAGGACTTGGGTTAGCATAAGGCTTCCGAAGCCCATAGTAAGCTTAATTATTCCTAACTCAATTATAAAGCCCACAAATATAGTCCAATTTAAAGAAAACAAATGAACAGAGTTTGATCATAAATTAGACTATCCAATGGGGAGCATAAACTCACCTGACCTGTAAATACAAAATATCACAATCTAGGGAGCTCAGCTCACCCTCACAATCCTTAATACAGAAAATCAATCAAATGGGAGCTAAGCTCCTTAGATCCATAGAGAATAAATATCTCAAACATCTAAGCATATCCACCTAATACGATTACAACTCTAAAAGAATAAGTTTTTACAACCCCAGATAAGATTAATACACTACTGATACATGCAGAGTTCTAAAATATGAAACAAGGAAAATAAAAACACAATTAAGCTTTTTTGTCAAACCTGCGAGAAAGAAAGCAGGTTATTATCAAAAAGTCTACTTGTTGCCTGAGGAAAAATAAAGCGTTCAACTCATAGAGTAAGATATTGATTTTAAATACAATTTCTACAACTATCTAGAATTAATGCATTACCTGGATATGAAATGCAGCATAGTCACATAGTATCAAACAATTCAAGTAAAATTCGCACAAAGAATAATTTAAAGCATGCACAATCCTATGTGTCGCATCAACATATATATATATATATATATATATATATATATATATATATATATATATATATATATATATATATATATATATATATAGGAGTTGATCCCCTATACAACTCTCTTAATTCCACTACTTGCTAGCGAGGTCAAATCAAGTTAGACTTTCTCTTAATAATCTAAGTGCGGGGGTTAGCAAGATCATCTCAAAGTCGTACTCACCCGACTTATCCACATAAAAGGATCTGGTCCCAGTGAGTCAAGTTCCAGCTGCAACTACCCATCCTACCCATATCCATATCCACACCACATGCATGCCAACACACACACATAGAGCTTTAAATTACCTTAAGGCGACATCCATAACAATTTCATTAATAAAATATGCAATATAAAAGCGTGCCTAGCATTTTACTCTCTCTCTCTCTCTCTCTCTCTCTATATATATATATATATATATATATATATATATATATATAACTTTAAAGTTACTTACATATGGAGATAGAATTTAAAGTTAAAGGGTAAGCATACAAGGGAAAGAATGTCGGATGTGAGAGAGAGAGAGAGAGAGAGAGAGAGAGAGAGGGGACAAAACTAGAACTCGGTAAAGGAAAACTCTTATGGAAAAATTCTGTGGATAAAATTTTTCCATAAGAGTTTTCCTTTACCGAGTTCTAGTTTTCTCCTCTCTCTCTCTCTCTCTCTCTCTCTCTCTCTCTCTCTCTCTTCTAAAATAAACTGGAATATTCGTTTACCCAAAAGACCTTAAATTCACTTTCTGAATCCACTTCTTGGCAAACTTCAAAGAATGAATAGATATAATCTGTTCATCCACCACTTCGTGAACTCCAGCTCAAACACCTCAAGACAACCCTTATAACGTCACCATTCAAACTTAAAAGCGAAAAAGGTGCTGAGAAAGATCTTGAGAATATCATCTAGCAGAACAACTGGACCAATAACCATCTCCATAGTGTTGGCAACCAGTTGATTGAAATCCAAAAGCAGATTCAGCATCCTACTGTGATTACTAAATCTAGAGACTCAAAATTAAAAGCTCCAACTTTTAATCCCTTTGAAGTTTTAAAGCCTTCTCTATCTCAATTCCAATAGAAAAATAGAGAAGAGTTGCTTCAAGCTATCCAAGAATGCCTAAATCAACTTGGTCCTTCAACTTCAACAAAGTCTAATGTCGTGATCCCGGATACTCCTGAAGCCTCTGTCAAAGTCATGGAACAATCTTCCGATGAAGAAAATGCTTTCCAAGATTATTCTTCTTCAAAAATCAACAAAGTTCATTGGCATAATTCTCAACAACTTTATTATCCAAGAGCTACTGCCCTGAATATTAACATTGAAGACTAGCCCAACGCTCTCTCACAAAGCCATTACAATACTTCCTCCATTTATGAATGGAACATAGATGGAATGTCTGAGTACAACATCCTTAACATCTTCCAGCAAATAACTATGGCAGCAAATGACTATGGAACGAAGACCAACACCTTTGACTAAGCCATTGCTAAACTTCTTATTGCAGGTTCTCACGCCAACTTAAAGGATGGTGGGATTACTATCTCACTCCTCAATAGAAGCTTGAAATCTTAAAGTCAGTTAAACTTGATGAAGATCAAGAACCAATCCTTGATGAGCAAGGAAGGCCTATTCAAAATGTTATTGCCATGCTTATCCTTGAACTTGCCCTTCACTTTATTGGAGATCCATTACATCTCAAAGACAAAAATGCTGAGTTTCTCTCCAACCTTAGATGTAAAAAGCTTAGTGACTTCAAATGGTATAAGGACACCTTTCTTACAAGAGTTATGCTTCGTGAAGATTCCAATAAGCCTTTTCAGAAAGAAAAGTTTCTGGCCGGCCTCCCTTCGTTCCTTGGAGAAAAGGTCAGAAATAAAATCAAAGAGCATTTCAATGACCAGATTCCTTACACTCAGTTAACTTATGGTAAACTTATTAGTTACACTCAAAAGGATGGATTAAAGATCTGTCAAGATCTTAAACTTCAAAAGCAGCTGAAATGGGAGATGCATAAGATAAAGAAAGAACTTAGCTTCTTTTGTTAACAATTTGATATCTCTTATCAAAAGCTTTTTTCCTCAAACACCAAACCTTGCTAAGACTGCCAGACCAAAAAACACCAAAAGCACAAGAAGCATTACTTTAAAGACAAACCTTTAGAAACGCCTTACAAAAGAAAGGCCTATACTAGAAAACACCGAAAATCTTACCTAAAGACACAAGAATCCACTCTTAAAAAGATGTTACCTATTAAAGGTGTGAGAAATGTAATACCCCTATTTGTATAGCCTGGTATATTTCACTATTCCGGTGACCAGTATCGGTTCGGACAATTAAGGAGATTAAAATTACATCTAAGACAGCTAGATAAGCCCTGAACCCAAATAATTAGTGATTGCCAGATAGTTAAGTATAAATAAGAAAAACAGAACATAAAAGGTTAAATGAGCCGGGAGTCACAGCGATGGGTGACCTTCTTGGGAAGTGATTGTGAAGGCCATCGTAATTCAAATTTTGAACTGAAAAATGTGATGCTGGGGTCCTTAGGACTATTGCGAACATAGTGGAAAAGAGAAAATCACAGAAAAGAATTGTTAAGCAGGTCAAATAATTAGGTCAGGGATCCGGAAGAAATATTGAATAACTAGCAAATCCAATCAAACCGGCGAGGGGCAATTTGGTTAATTCACCCCTAGAGCTGACTCCTGATTTAACTATTCAATAAAATTAGAGAAACAAAAATTTCGAGATCGAGAATTAAATTAAAGAAACAAGAAAAAATAAAGAAAATAGAAAAAAAATTAAAAGTTAAATTATTACATCACACATATGACCTCATGGATGATGTCAAAATTCATTTTAATTTTCCCCCAATAATTGACCAAGTCAAATACAATTATTAAACACATAAAATACAAAAAAATTAAAAGAAATTTCACTCTTCTTCCCTCACCATTTTCGGCCAACTCTCTCACCATCCCACCTCCATTGTCACACTCCATTAAAGCTTGAGCAAACCTTGATTTCCACCCAACTAAATCCTAATTTCCCCCAAAAATTCCTATAAAAGCTTGCTATCTTCACTTGAGAAGGCAATTGAAGAAGAAAGAAAGAAGAAAAAGAGGAGAAATTTGGGAGATTGAAAATCAAAGTTGAGGTTAGTGTTCTTTCTTCAATTTCTCTTGAAATTCATGTTAAGTAGTTAAGTTACACTTGAAATTAACAAATAATTGAGACAAATCAAGTGTGGGGAAACTTATGGTGAATTTCGGCCAACATGAGTAGAGTAGAGTTTGAGTGGTTTAGGTCCAATTAAAGATGCAATTGAGCTTAAGTGAGTGTGTAAGTAAGGTCTAGACATTTGAATTAAACAAATTGAAAGAAATTGTGTAATTAGGGTTCTATGCATCTTGAAAATTTGGGAAAATTTGAGGAAATGGTCAAATAATGCAAATGACCTTAATTGAGGTTGAAAATGGTCAATTGGGACCATTTGTGATATGTTTGAATTGGGAGAAACCAAGGTGTAATTCAGATTGGTTAGGGTCACTATTTTGGCAGATTGACCTAGGTCTATTTCAGGGACTAAAACTGAAAATTTACCAATCCAATTGGTGTGAGGCCAATTGGGAATAAAAATAGAGACATAATGACACATTTTTCATAGAGGAACCATGCCTAGAAAATGATATTAGGATAGTGAACAATTAGGTCAAACCATGGTGTAGTGCACTACCACTGTACCAAAATGACCAAATGAATAGTATTTTTTCATTTAGCCATAACTTGGGCTATACAGGTCCAAATGACCTGATTTTTATGGCATTAGAAAGGTATGACATAGAACTACAACTTTCATGAAGAATACCAACTCAAATTCTACCCATAACCCAGTCATTTTGCCACCTAAATTTAGTGATCCAAAACTGCCAGAGCCAAATGAGGTTCCCAGAAATCTGGGTTAGACCAATCCGGCTAGCTATATTCAAATGACCATGACTTGGGCTACAAAACTCCAAATGGAGTGATTCAAAAAAGGAATTAAAGATAAGACAACAAGGAACAACTTTTATGAAGAACACTTTGCCAAATTCCCACAGCAACATGACCAATGGAATAGTGCAAAGTAGGGCATCAAAACTGAAAATTTGAAATTGTGCTTAGGAGACTTAAAATTTGAAGAAACAATCAAAATCAACAAATTAAGCAATCAAAATGTAGTATGTGGGTGAAATTGAAATTCCCATACCTATTAAGCATAAAAAAGTCAACAATTTAACTTGAATAGTATTGTAAATAGTAAACCCAAAATGCAAAATTCAAAGAACGTTAAATTAACCATATTAGAGCTAGACATAAGTAATTGTGAATTTATTATTGAATTTATTATACGTTATGATACTGAAACACTGTAAAATTGTGTGTTTCAGTTGAAAAGAATACCAGGAAAGAACCCGAGACATCGAGTTAAGGCCTAGAGGCGACTCACGCAAGGTTTGTTCACAACATAAAATTTTTCTGTAAATTCTCTTGACAATTTGTTTTGATGAATAAATTGTGATTTATTTTTATTGCAAATTTTTGAATGAAATGAATATTATACTTTTGACTTAAATTGTTAGAAATTTAATTGTATGTGTTTGAATTGTCAATAAATGTTTAGTAAAATGTTAAGATAGTTTTGAAACCACAGTGTCGTGATCATATATCTGAATGCCTCACTAGCATGACTAGTGAAAGGAATTAGTTTTGAATTTTGATTTCCTCTCTGGCTGAAGTGTTGAGGTATGTGCCAGTAGAGGAAAAAATTGAATGGGTACCCATAGATTGAGCTAGCTAGCTATCCTTGAGATTCCTCATAAGCCTCTGGTTATTGAGATGAACATTGTACTGATGGCATGATATAACTGTGTGTTTTTATGAAATTGTTTTGTGACTTCCGAAATGAGAAGGTTTGACTAAAAGCATAAATTGTGTTTTATATCTGCTTTTCCTTTTTAGTACCATAATTGAATAAATGTGATTTGATTTACACATAAAATTATATTTCTGTTATGTTATGCACCACTGAGTTATTGTACTCAGCGATAGCTTTTCATTGCTGTTGCAGATAGAGAGACTAGTAGAGCAGCAGAGTCAGCTATTGAGAATTTCAGAACTACTTCTGGACCTTTTGTCGGGTATAATTTTATACCCTGATTGTATATATTTATTTTGATGTAATTAACTGTATGTACATTTGTAAATTGGTCATGAGCAGTTGTACAGATTTTGTAATATTATTATTTTGGATTTTTAGATGTAATTTCTGGACTGATAAATGTAACTTAATTTTTCTTTAATGCAATGTGTATGAAACTAATTATCTCTATTTTCGGAAATATTTGAATTGAAATTCTTGAGTTGTGAAATTTTGAATTGAATTATGGGAGTTGAGCTAATTTGTGTTTATTTGAGTTGAAATGGTGGTTGTGATTTGATGAAGTGTTATATTGGAAGTATTTTCTACAGGTAAAATTTTTCAGTTTTCTCAAATGCAGCCGACACTCTGTCGAAATTTTTCCAAAATTTGCGGAAAAATAAAAATGGATAAAAATTTTAAATAGTTTTTAAACTTCAATTAAATATTTTTAATACCTGCTAGAAAAGCTCACCACTATCAAAAAGTAAGAAAATTATTTTAAAATCCCTTGTAGTATATTTAATGGGTTATCGGTAGACGGAGTCGATAATTCATTAGGTATACTACGGGATCATGTTATGCCTTACAGAGGGGTAAGGTGTGATAGGAAAAGGGGTCACTTTGCAAAATATTGTAAGCTTAGCAAAAGGCTACATGAGCTCCAAATTGAAAAAGAAACTTTGGGAAAAATTGAAGCCCTTTTGCTTGATTCCTCATACTCTGATGTACAGCCTCTGTCTCTTCTAAAGATAATCAAGCCCTTCAACTTAATGAAGTTTTCTCTGATTCCTCTTCTAAGGAAACACCAGAAAAATAGTTGAATATGCTTACTAAAGACCAAAAGTTTTTCCTTGAGGTTCTCAATCACATTCAAGATCCCTAAGTCCAGAAGGACTATCTTCTAAAACTCTAAGAGTCTTTTGAACCCTCGCCTTCTAACCCTTCTTCATCAAAAGCCAATAATACCTATGACCTCATGGCCATTCTTCAAAAAGCCAAAACAAATAAAGCCAAAGCCTCCACTTTAATGATCTAAGAGCTCCAAGCTGAGATAGAAACCATCAAAACCGAACTTCAACAACTTCAAGCCAAACAGAAAGAAGATTCAGCTATTATCCAACTTCTTCTTAAGAAATTTTCTGAAGAAGAAGAAGAAGAACCTGAGCTTGAGATTGAAACACCCCAACTAGCCAATCTCAAAAATATTCCAGAAAATTTTCTCTCTATTTTAAAACAAGTCACTTCTCAAAAGTATTTGATCAAAATCTCTTTAAAAATTTCTGATGATTTTAAATTGGATACTATTGCTCTTTTTGATACAAGTGCTAACCTCAATTATATCAAGGAGGGAATAATTCCAAAAAGGTTTCAAGAAGCCACCAAAGAGAGACTCAAAGCTACAAATAATTCTTATCTCAAAATTTATTCTAAAACTGATGCATATGTTTCAAATAATGGTTTGCATATTAAAACTTCATTTTTACTTGTGCATAACATTCATCACACTGTTATACTTGGCACTGCTTTTATAAATCTTATCACTCCGTATTCTGTAAATTATGATCATATTTCTACGAAGCTTAAAGGTAAAAAAATTGTTTTCCCTTTTCTTGAGAAGGCCCAAACTCGTAACTTGAACATCATCAAAGCTTGCTCTGTTTATGAAAACCAATTAAACTATTTGATTTTATCCAAAGAAAGGGAACTCTAGGATTTGAAGAACAGTATTTCTCTTCATAGGATAGAATATCAACTTCAAAGCCTTATTTTTCAGAAAAAGATTTCTCTTCTTCAAAATCAAATTGAAAGCACTGTTTGCTCTGATCTTCTAAATGCTTTTTGGGAAAGAAGATAACATGTTGTTGATCTTCCATATGAAAATGATTTTCATGAATCCCAAATTCCAACTAAAGCTCGACCTATTCAAATGAATAAAGCCCTTGAACTTCATTATGGAAAATAAATTTCTGATTTGCTTTCAAAAGGTTTAATCTCTCTTTCCAGGTCTCCCTAGAGTGGTGTTGCTTTCTATGTTAATAAATCTTCTGAAATTGAAAGAGGTGTTCCAAGATTGGTTATCAATTATAAGCCTCTCAATAAAGCTTTAAAATGGATTAGGTATCCTATTCCAAACAAAAAAGATTTTCTTCAAAAGCTTTTAGCTACAAAAATTTTCTCAAAATTTGACATGAAGTCTGGTTTTTGGCAGATTCAAATAGCTCCCAAAGATCATTATAAAACTACTTTCACTGTTCCTTTTGGCCAATTCGAATGGAATGTCATGCCATTTGAATTGAAAAACGCCTCATCTAAATTTCATATAATCATGAATGGCATCTTTAATCCATATTTTGCATTTTGCATTGTTTATATTGATGATGTGTTGATTTTTTCATCTTTAGTTGAGCAACATTTCAAGCATTTGAACACTTTTTTGTTTGTTGCAAAAAAAAAAAAGGTTTAGTTATCTCTAAGTCTAAAACCAGTCTTTTCTAGACTGAAATTAGGTTTTTAGGACACTATATTTTGAATGGCACCATCTCTCCTATAGAAAGCTCTCTTGCCTTTGATGGCAAATTTCCTGATAAAATTCTTAAGAAAACCCAGCTTCAGAGATTTCTAAGATGTCTAAACTATGTTCTAGATTTCTACCCAAATCTTAATAGGATCCTCCAACCTCTTCATGATAGAATCAAGAAAAAATCCAAAGCCTTGGACACAAGAACATACTCTTATTGTTCAGAAAATCAAAGCCCAAATTAGAGAAATCCCTTGCTTCAACAATGCTTTCAAAATTGCTGAAACCGATGCTTCTGAAGTCAGTTATTGAGGAATATTAAAACAAAAGGAAAAAGATAAAGAAGTTATAGTTCAGTATATTTTTGGGCATTGGGATAGTACCTAGAAAAATTATTCCACTATTAAAAAAGAAGTTTTTTCATTAGTTATATGTATTCAAAAGTTTCAAAGCGATTTACTCAATCAAAAGTTCCTTTTGAGAAAAAATTGTAAATATTCAAAAGAAATTTTGAAAAAAGATATTCAAAATATTGCTTCAAAATAGATTTTTTCTAGATGACAAGCTATTTTGAGTATTTTTTTATTTTGATATTAAATATATTAAAGGAGATATGAATTCTATCCCTGACTTCTTGACTTGTAAATTTTTGCAGACCCCTCACCATGATTTCTAGAAAATCTCTGGGAGATTCACCAAAAGAGAGAAAAGAATTAAAAGCAAAATCAAGAATTAAAAGCAAAATCAGCTTCCTCATCTAAACAAAAGCCTTCAAGCTAATCCCAAGCTCTTGCTTTAACTCAACCAAAAGCCACCCCTCAAAACCCTATTGTTTCTTGGAATTCCTTATTCCAGAAAGAGATAGATCAACTGTAAAACCCTTCCACTTCACAAACTTCTAAAGCTCTAAAAAAAACTTCAAAAGTCATAAGAAAGCCAGCTACAGGAATGGTTAGCAAATCTTATTAACCATCTTGAGCTTTGCTAGGTTCTAAGGGAGTCCATTCCTGAAGGGCCACATAAAAATGCTATCATTGATGTTTGTTTAAAAAATAAAAAGAAAGAGATTGTTTTATAAAAACCAAAACCTCTTTCTCAAACTGTTTCCCAAACTGTTTTAACTTAACAAATTAATTTAACTCCAAAGCTTGTTTATCTAATGAATTTAACTTTAAAGCTCGAGGAACCAATTGTTTCTAAAAAATTTTCACAAAATTCTATTACTTCTTCGCATTGGTTTTGCAAAGAATCTTTTCAAAGCATTTTAACTGTTGAAGATGGTTTTTATGATTCTAACCCAAGTTTGTGTGTAGCAAAGTTCTTTGAGTCCTAGCATTATAAACCCTGGGAACAATCTAAAAACCTACCCTACTACCAAAGTATTTTGATTGAAACTGGTTCAGTCAAAATAAAACATTTCCCTAAAAACTCTCCCTCTCCAAACTACTCAACTTGTACTATTATCAAAGTCATCCACCCAATGGATTGGGAACAAAACTTTTCACTTCCAAAATAAATTCCAAGTTAAATTCGGGAAAAGCCTTCCTACTAACAAAACTTTCACTTATTGGGATTATCACTAAGCTTGGATTAATGCCTTTTTAATCCAAAATGCCAATTTAACTCATACCTAGCTCTTCTTTTTCAACACTATCTCCACTTTTCACTTCCCCAGATGGTTTGCTCAATGGTGGGCATGGATGGGAGCCACACTTGAAATCTTACCTTCTAAAATTTATCAAGGATATACTACTTTTAAAGATAGATATGTCCCTCCGCCAGAAAAAAACTTGTTTCTTCCATTAGCTCTTTTGCTTTAAAGTTCTTTGTTCCATGGGTTCTCGCCTAGGAATGTAACTTTAAACCTGGACAACTTATTCAAGGCCTTGTTCTGATCTGAAGATTCAAAGTCAAATGGTGGTCTAAGTTTCAGAAAACTGAAAAAGCCTCATTGGCAGCTGTAGAAGAATGGCTTCGAAAGTAGTCTAAGGATTGTCAAAAGCAACTTCCCTTTACCTCAACTTCAACTTTCATAGCACAAAGGTCTCATGCAAGTGCTCTACTTGCCCAAGCTAAAACATAGGAAGAATATTTCACTATAATGAAGCAACTACTATTAAGTAGAACCGATTCCTCCGCAAACTCTAGCAAAGGCAGTACTTTATCAGAAGTAGTCAGTCTTGGAAATGACAGTGAAGATGATTGTTTTGACTTCTTTTTTTTTTCACTTTAAAGCACTCCTTGTAACACCCTCACTATAGCAATTTTATATATTCTACTGTTCAGGTGACCGGTATCGGTCCGGACAGCTAGAACGTCTGGAAAAATATTTAAACTAAAGTGAGGAACCATAATTAACTCAAATTTTAATAAGAAAAATTTAGGAAAAATTTTAGAAATAAAATACAACTAAGTTAAATGAGCCGGTGCCCTAGCGATGGGTAACCGAGTGGAAAGTTGCGGTCCTCGCAACTAAGAGGCCTAAACCCTGGAGAAAATTCATAAAATAATTTTTGAGACTCCAGAGAAGAGTCATTGAGGTTTCTATGGCATTAGAATGCCAAGAAAAGGCTTAAAAAAATTTTTAGATTGGTACAGACGATTTTGGCTCAATAAGCCAAATGGAGGACATTTTGGTTATTTAGTCTTCAGAGATAATTTTTGGCCGACTTTTCCAGTTAAGTAAATAATTATTATGATATAAAATATGAATAAATATTACTAAAAATTTAATTGAAAATGAGTAGAAAAGAATAGGAAAGAAAAATGAAAGAAATAGGGAATTATGACATCATATGATGTCATTAAAAGTGCTCCCACCATTCACATTTAAACAAGCCATTACAAAATAATTAAAAAGAGATAAACACAATTAGAAATCTGCTCTTTTTTCTTCTTCCCTTCATTTTGCCGAGATTCCACTATTAGAGCTCCCACCATTTTCCTTCACCCAAAGTTCCATCTTCCACTTACTTACTCCATAAAATCCCTTGCCTTCTTCACAAAAACTACTCCTTATACCTTGAGTGATTTGAGGCAACAAAGAAAGAAAGGAAACAAAGAGGATTTGCAAGTGTAAGAAAACTCTCCAACAAAGGTTAGTGTCCAATTCCTTGACTCTTTCATTTAAATTCTTGTTAGAATGATAAATTTGAGCTAGGATATATGAAATTCCATTAAAAATAAATATGTTAAGGTGTCACCCTATTTTTGGTAGCCATGGACTTGTTATGGTTTTGAAGATTTCTTTGGATTAAATGAGTGAATAGGCTGCCCTTGATGTGATTGTAACACTCAAGATATTAGTTTATGAGTTTAGTGCAAGAATATAAAACTTTGAAATTTTAGGGCTAGGGTTTGAAACTCAAATATAGGGGTAGATGCAAGTGAACACAAAATGATGTTGTAATGGTCATTTAGGTATAGTGTGAATTGGAAATGGAGTGATTGGTGACATTAACCAATGTAAAGAATTAGACTACCTTAAGTGTGCATTCTAGACCCTCTGAGTCCAGTGTGCTCTTAGGGTCATAACTTAAACTAGGTAACTCCAATTGGTGCATGGCCAATTGGAGGTTAGACTAGACACAAAATGCAACGATTTTTATGAAAGAACTTGTCCCAGAACACCAACCTAAGTGGCTCTAAAAGTTGATCTAATCCGGGTAACTAATATGCAGTCCCTGGAAAATGACCAAATAAATAGTATTAATTCATTTGTTCATAACTTAGTGTAGAAAGGTCCAATTGACCTGAATTTTTACTAGTAGAAAGAGAGATAGCCCTACAACTTTCATGAAGAAAATAAACCTAAATTTTAACCATAACATGTCCAAAAACTGACCTGCAGTCAGTGTACAAAAACTGCAGAATTGATTCTGCCCAGAAATTCTGAAAAAATTGTAATCCAGCCAGTTATGGTGTTTAGGCCATAACTTGAGCTACAAAACTCCAAATGGAGTGATTCAAAAAATGAAATGTAACTAGACACAATAAGGAACAACTTTGATGAAGAACATTTAGCCAAATTCTCACTGTAGAATGGCCTAATGGAACAGTAATATCTAGCCTCCAAAACTGAAATTTCTAATTTATTCACCATTGGTTAGAAGTATGGGTTGGCAACTAATGCCAATATTTTTTAAAACCAAAATGTGGTGAATATATGTGATTAGAACTTATGTAGCTATTATGCATTAGAAAGTCAATAATTTGACCTAAATAGTAAAATGAATAGTAACCTTACATGTAAAGCATGAAAATTCAATAAAAAACTTGGAAATATGCCCTAGTACACCTAGTAAAATTGGTTTGAATAGGTTGGCTTGCCAATAGAGTTCAGTTAGTAGTACTGCACATGGCATTATGCCATTATGTGATTTTATGGCTTTTAGCCTTTCCGATATTATGATGATACTTGGCCTTGTGCCTAATGTTATTACAGTTTATTAGCTGTTCTGTTATACACCGGGAGACACTATGTGACCGATGGTGTAACGGCCTGAGGTACTTGGTACCTAGTGCCAGTTTACTCATTTATCCAATCCAGTCATCCAGTATAGGTTACTTGGACAACCAAAAATGAAAATTGATAAATTTAATGAAATAATGGATATAACAAGTGCCAAATAAATAAGACTATAAATAATTACCAAAAATTTGTTTGCAAGAGACATCAATATACACACTGCATATTTATTTTCTTTTAGTTCTTTTTATTTTATTATTGGCACTACTAAGTATTATTGCTTAGCGCGTTGCTTTTTGCTATGCGTAGGTACTGGAGATACGGAGTGCAATCCCAGTAGACCCTAGTTAGGGTGAGAGTCAGATCTGCTAGTGTCCTATGTCACCTCTCAGTTACAATGCATTGGTAGGATGCTAGGCTATATTTTGTATTTTGTATTTTTATAAATTTTGTAATTAAACTTTTATTTTGTCATGTATATTGAAACTTATGTGATTATGTATTAATAAAATTATCTGTAAATGGTGTTCATAAATGAAAGTTGAGTATTTATTTATGATTTGAGTATAAATATGATGTGAATTGAATGATTGAAAAGTTTGAGAAATTGATGAGAAATTATTGAAAATTGTTGAGACCATGTTGATGGTTATTGGGGTTTGAGAATATGGATGAATATTTGGGAGTGTTTTTCATAGGTTTCGAAGAACTGTTTTCTCCATTTTTAGCTGGCACTTTGTCGGATTTTCTATAAAATTTTCAGAACCTCAAATAAATTTATATTTTCAATAAATAACTTAAATGAGTTAAATTTCACAATTGCACTTCATAACCATGAAGAAATAAATTAAGGAAGGATAAAAATAATTGAAATAAAATATGGTGTTCCGGTACATTGTGTGGCATATCTTGCTCTGTTATACTGTAGACGGGTAAGGGGTGTCACACTCCTGAAATCGTCACATGGTCCCAGGAGTTTTCACTTTAACCATTTTCACTTTTATAGAAGAAGACATCTTCAGCAGACTTTACTTTAAATGGCTATAAGAAAATTCACTTTCGGCTAGCTCTTTCACTTCACATGGCTACAGAAAACTTCACTTTCGGCCAGCTCTACTAACCTTTCACATGTGTAATAGTAACTTCCAATTATCGTAAAGCACCTTCCTTCATCTATAAAAGGAGAGGTTGTGCTCAAGACTCGGACATAATTTTTCTATAAGAGTTTTCCTTTACCAAGTTCTAGTTTTCTCCTCTCTCTCTCTCTCTCTCTCTCTCTCTCTCTCTCATTCGACATCCTTTCCCTTATATGCTTACCCTTTAACTTTAAATTCTATCTCCATATGTAAGTAACTTTGAAGTTTTAATCAAAGTCTATTTTCAAAAAAATTTGTTCTTGCTATTAATTGTTTATCTTCTGTGGCTCGTTCTACCGCCCATATTTTATGCTTTAATTGTTTCACTTTGACTATTTAATTATTTATCTATCAGTGGCTTATTCTACCGCCCATATTTTATGTTTTAATTGGTTTATTTTGATTTATATCCGGTGCTTTGATTTATCTATTGCTACATATTATTTATTATTCTTTCCAACTACCCGAATCGATGGGATAGAAAACAATCAACAATTAATGTAATAAAGATAGGGAAAGAACAATAGATAATATGTAGTAATAGATAAATCAAAGCACAAAATATAAATCAAAATAAACCAATTAAAGCATAAAATATGAGAGGTAGAACTAGCCACTGATAGAGAAATAATTAAACAGTCAAAGTGAAACAATTAAAGCATAAAATATGGGTGGTAGAACCAGCCACAGAAGATAAAAAATTAATAGCAAGAATAAAATTTTCCGAAAATAGACTTTGATTAAAACTTCAAAGTTACTTATATATGGAGATAGAATTTAAAGTTAAAGGGTAAGCATACAAGGGAAAGGATGTCGGATGAGAAAGAGAGAGGGAGAGGAGAAAACGAGAACTCGGTAAAGGAAAACTCTTATGGAAAAATTTTGTCTGAGTCTTGAGCACAACCTCTCCTTTTATAGATGAAGGAGGGTGCTTTACAATAATTGGAAGTTACTATTACACAGGTGAAAGTTTGGTAGAGCTGGCCGAAAGTGAAGTTTTCTGTAGCCATGTGAAGTGCAAGAACTGGCTGAAAGTGAATTTTCCTGTAGCCATGTGAAGTGAAAAAGCTGGCCGAAAGTGGATTTTCTTGTAGCCATGTGAAGTAAAGTCTGCTGAAGATGTCTTCTTTTGTAAAAGTGAAAATGATTAAAGTGAAAACTCCTGGGATCATGTAACGATTTCAGGAGTGCTTTAAAGTGAAAAAAATACCGAAACAGTCATCTTCATTATCATTTCCAAGGCTGACTGCTTTTGATGAAGTACTGCCTTTGCTGGAGTTTGTGGAGGAATCGGTTCTGCTTGATAGTATTTGCTTCATTATAGTATGTAGACACTATATTTTGCTCGGACCTGAAATAATATTTAAAAAAAATAAAATAAAATAGGAAAGTAAAAAAGAACAGTCAATTTATTTTCAATTTTTAGTTTCAATTTTACTTGACATTTTCAATTTTAATCTTTCTTTTCATTTTCCTCTTTTATTTTAGTTCTCAAATAGTAATTTTATTTTATTTATTTAATTGAAATTTAAAAAAATAAAATGAAATAGAAAAGGAAAATAAAATAAAAGTAAAAAAGAGAAAAATCAATTTGTTTTGAATTTTGGTTTCAATTTTAATTGGCAATTTGATCTTAATCTTTATTACATTTTTATCTTCATTTTTTTCAAATTTTAATTTTAATTTTAAATTTCTAACAGTAATTTATTTTTGTCATTTAATTAAAAAAGAGAAATTTAAGTGAATAAGATTAATTGTTTGGATTTAATTTTGATTTTTGATCTCACATCTTCAATTTATCCTGAATTTTATTTTCCTTATTTTTTTTAGAAAGAGAAAAATATTCTATTAAATCTTAATTTTGGCCTTTAAGTGTGGGATATCCTCCCATTTTTAATTTTTAGAAGAAGCTGAAAATGATAGAAATTAATTAAAATAGAAATTAATTAAGGATGAATTAAGTTTTTGTTAAACTTCCAAACCTTCCTAGCTATCTGTAAAAAACCCCTCCTCTTCCTTGCTGACTGTATTCTTTATGTTTCTGCTATTGATACAATATTCTCTAATAAAAACCCACACCCATGAGAGGAAAGGGAGGATCAATCAGATTTACCCCAAAATCTCGCTCCTTCATCCTATCGCAAGCAGACCCAAGACTCATTCCACCTTCTCTTCATGCCAACTCTAGTAGATTTCGGCAGGACCAGACCCGAAATCCATTTCAGACAAGCTTCATCTTTGGTGATCTTACACCATCGCGACTTCCCCTTTCTCATTTTGGTCTCGATTGATGTTTTGGTAAGAAGGAGAGGGGTTTGTTTTTTGTTTTTTTGTTTTTTTTTTCTAAATATCGCAAAATGTTTTATTATTGCTATGTGATAATGGAAAAATAGCCAAATGATGTATTTGAGTTATGTGTTTATCATTTGATGATTTTCTTATTCTTTGATAATTTCTATGACTTGGGAAAAGGTATCTTTATTGTCATGTTTTCTGTTAATATGAAGATTGAAATGTTATTTTGAGATCTTGTTGGGTCTCTTGATTTGCTTGAACACCTATCATTTTCTCATTTTTTTATTTTTCATTGGCATAAAATGATTCTGCAGTTTATGTGGAGTGAAATTTCTTGTCCCCTTTATTAGTACATGATTATTGGGAAATTGGATTCATAATAACGGATCTTTGGGCAGCATTTTATTCTTAAAGTGATTGAAGAGCTCTAATATTTTAATTATCTCCTGGTTGGTTAAAGTTTTGTAGTTTTAAATAAGTGAATAAATAGAGTGCGTCAATGGTCATTTGAACGACTTACCACTTTGCTCATATGGACTGCAATCTTTCACTTTACAAAAAATATTTTATTGATTACAATAATGATTGTTTGGCATTTGTGGACTTAAATGACTAATTCTGTTAAACTAATTGTTGGATTCATGCAATTATAGTTAATGGAGTCCTATGGGTAGTGCACTAGCTGGATCTAGTCTTTCCCATCCTCATTTGTGATAATGATGTTATGGCTTAGTGATGATTGCACCCTAAGGCCCATAAGATTTAAATTAATAAATCAAGATATTGAAATCTAATGATAATTGTATCTTAGATTAATAAAAAGGCTTGCTTGGGTCTAATAAAAATTTAATCTAAAGTCCTCTAAATAAAATATATAATTATTAAATCAAATTATAAGATTTTTTTTTGAGTTTAAACTCTACAAATCAAGTAACAATTAAAATATTTGATGTCTAATGATAATTTCATCTTATACCCTATTTATCATGAATTCAAGATTAATTATTCTAGGTCTATTGATAATTGCATCTTAGACCTTGTGACTAAAAAATATTAATTAAAAGATTGGTTGGGATTTATTGATTATTTGATCATAAATCCTAAAAACAAAAATAAATTGGACATGAGCAAATTGGATTAAAGGAACAAGATCTTCGGTCTAATGATAATTGTATCTTAGACCTCACAAAATCATATTAATTTGTTGGGCTTGTTGATAATTTTATCATAAATTCTAAAGATAACAATCTAAATTAAAGCTTTGGGGTTTAATGGTAATTTCACTTTAAATCATATTTAAAATAAAATTTTATAAATAATGCTTTAGGTTTAATGGTAATGTCACCCTAAACCTATTAAAATAAAATAATTAATCTAAATTTTGGGTTTTAATGGAAAATTCTTCTTAAGCCCTATTAAAGTCCAATGGAAATGAATTAATTAAATCTTTGGGTTTATTGATAATTTCTTCATGGACCCTAATTAGTATTTGATGGTAATTTTGCCTTGAACATATTAAAAAAATCAATTTTTAATTGAAATTTGTTGGGTTGCTTGATAGTTTCATTGCCTAAATATAAGGTGTATCCTTAATCCCCATAAAATGTGCTAAAATACAAAATTAAAATAATTTTAGATCTAATAATAATCTCATCTTAGACATTTTTAAATATAAAATTTGAAATTAATTATTTCAGGTTTGATGATAATTGCATCTTAGACCTTAGGATTTAAAAATATAAAGTATTGTTAGGATTTAATAATAATTTCATCTTAAATCTTACAAACTTAAAATAAAGCATATAAAATCTTTCAAGGCTTAATGAAAATTTTATTTTAAATCTTATAAGTCAGATAATAATCAGGATTTTAGAGTTTAATGATAATTTCATCTTAAGCTCTATAAATCAAATAAAACTAAAATAATTGAAGGTTTAATGATAATTTTATCTTAAACCTCACAAAATAAAATAAAATAAAGATCATGGGTTCAATGATAATTGCATCTCTAGCCTAAAGAAATAATAATTAATAGTTTATTGGGCGTAATGATAATTTCGTCTCATACCCAATTAAATAAAATAATTATATTAATTTCTCTTAAACAGTTCTAAAGATAATAATAAATTCAGACGTAATATTATTCCTGTATGGGAACTATTTAACTGGTCAAGAGCTAAGAATTTTGAAAAATCTAGCTTTTGGAGGCATCTTGCTAAGTCTATCGGTCAACTTGTAAGTAATATATGTGCTCAATTCATAAGTTGTATTTCATAATTAATTAAGCACACTACACACATAACACCCTCAGTCATTTGTACACTAATGATGGGATTAATGATGGGAAGTTGAAGGTTTTCACAATCCATCAAAATCCCTAGAAACTGAATGATACCTTTTCTGGTATTAAAGTTTTAATCAAAGAAAGGGAGGAAATTAATAAGTAGGTGCTTGATCCCTTTAACAAGATTTATGTTTAACAAAATAACTGACACTTTTTTAAAATAAAATTAAAATTCATTTTTTTAAAAATATATTTGGCTTCTATTTTAATATGGTTTAAAAAAATAAAAATAAAATAAGAACCCTCAAAGCCAAAAAATCTATTTTTAAATTCCTTACCAAATTCAAATATTTTTTTAAAAAAATTTTCAAGTTAATTTAATTTCCAAAATTTTTACAAGTCAATTTTCAAGATCAATTTCATTTCAGACAAGATTATATTTCAACAAATTTAATTTTCAAAGCTCAATTTAATTTTAAAGTAGAATTTAATTTTCAAACCAAATTTAATTTTCAAATAAAATTTCTTATTAAAATCAAATTAATTGTCAAATTTAGAAGCCTCTTTTAAAATAAAAGATTCAAAAAAAAAAAAATGGAGTCAAAATTCACTTTAGGGCATTTTACTTACCCATGTATTTGACTAACTCTAAAAGTGAGACATTTAAGTGTTCCTGCATTTTTTCCTTTTCAATCAAAACAAGGAATATATATTATAAATTAAGCTTCTTTTCAAATTATTGACATTAATTTAGTTAAGCACATCCTTAAATCCATCTATCCTTTTAGGACGATGTGGGATGCCTAACATCTTCCCCACATGTATATGGACCCTGAACCTTGAATCTCTGAAATAGAAGTGGATTATTATTTTTTAAAGTAAAAAAAATTCAAAATAAAAGGTTTTCTCTATTTTTCCTACAAAATTATAGTAGCGACTACTCACCTATCCACTTCGATGTGAATTACCTCGCAACCGCAAAACACATTGTGACATAGAGAAATATTCTTCCTCTGTTTTAGCTTGGGCAAGTAGAGTGCTTGCATGAGACCTTTGTGCTTGGAAAGTTGAAGTTGAGGCGGAGAGAAGTTGCTTTTTACAATCCTTAGACTGCTTTCAAAACCATTCTTCTACGGCTACCAAGAAGGCTTTTTTAGTTTGAAACTTAGATCACCATTTGACCTTGAATCTTCGGATCAAAACAGGGCCTTGAATAAGTTGTCCTGGTTTAAAGTTATATTCCCAGACAAGAACCCAAGAAACAAAGAACTTTGAAGCAAAAAGAGTTAATGGATGAAACAAGTCTTCTTCTGGTGGAGGAACACATCTAGCTTTAAAAGTAGTATATCCTAGGTAAATTTCAGAAGGTAAGATTTCAGGTGTGGCTCCCATCTATGCCCACCATTGAGCAAACTATCTGGGGAAGTGAAAAGTGAAGACAATGTTTAAAAAGAAGAGCCAGGTGTGAGTTAAATTGGCATTTTGGATTAAAAAGGCATTAATCCAGGCTTGGTGATAATCCCAGTAAGTGAAAGTTTTGTTAGTAGGAAGGCTTTTCTCGAATTTGGCTTGGAATTTTTTTTGGAAGTGAAAGGTTTTATCCCTAATCCATTGGGTGGATGACTTTGATAATAGTACAAGTTGAGTAGTTTGGAGAGGGAGAGTTTTATGGGAAATGTTTTATTTTGACTGAACCAGTTTCAATCAAAATACTTTGGTAATAGGCTGGGTTTTTAGACTGTTCCTAGGGTTTGTAATGCCATGAGCCCAAGAACTTTGCTGCACACAAACTTGGGTTAGAATCATAAAAACCATCTTCAACAGTTTAAATGCTTTAAAAAGATTCTTTGGAAAACTAGTGCGAAGAAGGATCATAATTTTGTGAAAAATTTTGAGAAACAATTCGTTCTTTAGGCTTTAAAGTTAAATTCATTAGAGAAACAAGCTCTGGAGTTAAATCAATTTGTTGAGTTAAAATAGTTTGGGAAACAGTTTGAGAAAGAGGTTTTGGTTTTTGTAAAACAATCTAGTTTTCTGTATTTTTTAAACAAACATCAGTGATAGCATTTTTTTGTGGCCGTTCAAGAAAGGACTCCCTTAGAACCTAGCAAAGTTTAAGATGCTTAATAAGATTTGCTAACCATTCCTGTAGCTGGCTTTCTTGTGATTTTTGAAGATGTTTTGGAGCTTTAGAAGTTAGTAAAGTGGAAGGGTTTTATAGTTGGTCTATTTCTTTCTGGAATAAGGAATTCCAAGAAACGATAAGGTTTTGAGGGGTGACTTTTGGTTGAGTTAAAGCAAGAGCTTGGGATTGGCTTAAAGGCTTTTATTTAGATGAGGAAGTTGATTTTTCTTTTGATTCTTTTCTCTCCTTTGGTGAATCTCCTAGAGGTTTTCTAGGAATCATGGTGAGGGGTCTGTAAAAATTCACGAGTCAGAAGTCAGGGACAGAATTCATATCTCCTTTAATATATCAATATCAAAATAAAAAATACTCAAAATAGCTTGTGATCTAGCAAAAATCTATTTTGAAGCAATATTTTCAACATCTTTTTTCAAAATTTCTTTTGCATATTTTTAATCTATTCTCAAAAGGAACTTTTGATTGAGTAAATCATTTTGAAACTTTTGAATACATATAACTATTGACAAAACTTCTTTTTTAATAGAGGAATAATTTTTCTGGGTACTATCCCAATGCCCAGAAACATACTGAACTATAACTTCTTTATCTTTTTTCTTTAGTTTTAATATTCCTCCATATTCAACTTCAAAAGCATTGGTTTGGACAATTTTGAAAGCATTGGGGTCCGCTAAGTGTAAGCAAGGGATTTCTCTAATTTGAGCTTTGATTTTTCTGAACAACAAGGGTATGTTCTTGTGTCCAAGGCTTTGGATTTTTCTTGAGTCTGTCATGAAGAGGTTGGAGGATCCTATTAAGATTTGGGTAGAAATCTAGAACATAGTTTAGACATCCTAGAAATCTCTGAAGCTGGGTTTTCTGAAGAATTTTGTGAGGAAATTTGCCAACAAAGGTAAGAGACCTTTCTATAAGAGAGATAGTGCCATTCAAAATATAGTATCCTAAAGACCTAATTCTAGTCTAGAAAAGACCGATTTTAGACTTAGAGACAACTAAACCATTTTTCTTGGCAACAAACAGAAAAGTGTTTAAATGCTTGAAATGTTGCTCAACTGAAGATGAAAAAATCAACACATCATTAATATAAACAATGAAAAAAGCAAAATATGGATTGAAGATGTCATTCATGATTTTTTGAAATTTAGATGGGGCATTTTTCAATCTAAATGACATGACATTCTATTCTAATTGGCCAAAAGGAACAGTGAAAGCAGTTTTATAATGATCTTTGGGAGCTATTTGAATCTGCCAAAAACCAGACTTCATGTCAAACTTTGAGAAAATTTTTGCAAGAAAAAGCTTTTTAAGAGTATCTTTTTTGTTTGGAATAGGATACCTAATCCATTTTAAAGCTTTATTGAGAGGCTTATAATTGATAGCCAATCTTGGAACACCTCTTTCAATTTCAAAAGATTTATTAACATAGAAAGCAGCACAACTCCAGGGAGACCTAGAAGGAGAGATTAAACCTTTTGAAAGCAAATCAGAAATCTCTTTTAGACAATAAAGTTCAAGGTCTTTATTCATTTGAATAGGCCGAGCTTTAGTTGGAATTTGGAATTCATGAAAATCATTTTCATATGGAAGATTAACAACATGTTGTTTTATTTCCCAAAAAGCATTTGGAAGATCAAAGCAAACAGTGCTTTCAATTTGATTTTGAAGAAGAGAAATCTTTTTCTAAAAAACAGGGCTTTGAAGTTGATATTCTATCCTATGAAGAGAAATATTGTTCTTCAAATCTAGGAGTTCACTTTCTTTGGATAAAATCATACAGTTTAATTGGTTTTCACAAATAGAGCAAACTTTGATGATGTTTAAGTTGCTAGTTTGGGGCTTCTCAACAAAAGGGAAAACAATTTTTTTACCTTTAAGCTTCGCAGAAATATGATCATAATTTACAGAATATGGAGTGATGAGATTTATGGAAGGAGTGCCGAGTATAATAGTGTGATGAATGTTATGCACAAGTAAAAATGAAGTTTTGATATGCAAACCATTATTTGAAACATATGCATCAGTTTTGGAATCAATTTTGAGATAAGAATTATTTGCAACTTTGAGTTTCTCTTTGGTGGTTTGTTGAAATCTTTTTAGAATTATTCCCTCCTTGATATAATTGAGGTTAGCAGGTGTATCAAAGAGAGCAATAGTATCCAATTTAAAATCATCAGAAATTTTCAAAGAGATTTTGATCAAATACTTTTGAGAAGTGACTTGTTTTAAAATAGAGAGAAAATTTTCTGAAATATTTTTTAGATTGTCTAGTTGAGGTGTTTCAATCTCAAGCTCAAGTTCATCTTCTTTTTCTTCAGAAAATTTCTTAAGAAGAAGTAGGATAATAGCTGAATCTTCTTTCTGTTGGGCTTGAAGCTATTAAAGTTCGATTTTGATGGTTTTTATCTCAACTTGGAGCTCTTGGATGATCAAAGTAGGGGCTTTGGCTTTATTTTTTTTTCACTTTTTGAAGAATGACCGTGAGGTCATAGGTATTATTGGCTTTTGATGAAGAAAGGTTAAAAGGCGGGGCTTCAAAAGATTCTTGTTGTTTCAGAAGATAGTCCTTTTGGACTTAGGGATCTTGAATGTGATTGAGAACCTCAAGGAAAAACTTTTGGTCTTTAGTAAGCATATTCAGCTATTTTTCTGATGTATCCTCAAAAGAGGAATAAGAGAAAACTTTATCAAGTTGAAGGGCTTGATTATCTTCAGAAGAGACAAAAGTTTTATCATTAGAGTATGAGGAATCAAGCAAAAGGGCTTTAATTTTTCCTAAAGTTTCTTCTTCAATTTGGAGCTCATACAGCCTTTTGCTAAGCTTACAATATTTTGCAATGTGACCTCTTTTCCCACACCTATAATAGGTAACATCTTTTTTAGGAGTGGGTTCTTGTGGCTTTGGGTAAGATTTTTGGTGTTTTCTGGTATGGGCTTTTCTTTTGTAAGGCTTTTCTAAAGGTTTATCTTTAGAGTAATGCTTCTTGTGCTTTTTGTGTTTTTTGGTATGGCAGTCTTGGCAAAGTTTGTTGTTTGAGGAAGAAGGCTTTCGATAAGAGATATCAAATTATTGACAAAAAGAGCCAAGTTCTTTCTTTGTCTTGTACATCTCCCATTTCAGCTACTTTTGAAGTTTAAGATCTTAACAGATCTTTAATCCTTCATTTTGAGTGTAACTAATAAGTTCACCATAAGTTAACTAAGCATAAGGAATCTGGTCATTGAAATGCTCTTTGATTTTATTTATGACTTTTTCTCTAAAGAGCGGAGGGAGGCTGGCCAGAAACTTTTTTTTTTTCCAAAAAGTGTGATTGGAATCTTCATGAAGCATAACTCTTGTAAAGAAGGTGTCCTTATACCATTTGAAGTCGCTAAGCTTTTTGCATCTGAGGTTGGAGAGAAGCTCAGCATTTTTATCTTTAAGATGTGATGGATCTCTAATAAAGTGAAGGGTAAGTGCAAGGATAAGCATGGCAATAGCATTTTGAATAGGTCTTCCTTACTCATCAAGGATCAGTTTTTGATCTTCATCAAGTTCAACTGACTTTAAGATTTCAAGCTTCTGTTGAGGAGTGAGATAGTAATCCCACCATCCTATAAGCTAGCCTGAGAACTCTGCAATAAGAAGTTCAGCAATGGCCTGATCAGAGGTGCCTATCTACGTTCAATAGGCATTGGCTGCCATAGTCATTTGCTGGAAGATGTTGAGGATGTTGTACTTAGACATTCCATCTATGTTCCATTCATAAATGGAGGAAGCATTGTAATGGCTTTGTGAGAAAGCGCTGGGCTGGTCTTCAATGTTAATATCTGAGGCAGTAACTCTTAGATAATAAAGTTGTTGAGAATTCTGCCAATGAACTTTGTTGATTTCTGGAGAAGAATCATCTTGGAAAGCATTTTCTTCATTGGAAGATTGTTCCATGACGTTAATAGAGGCTTCGAGAGTATTTGGGATCATGACATTGGACTTTGTTGAAGTTGAAGGACCAAGCTAATTTAGGCATTCTTGGATAGCTTGAAGGAATTCTTCTATATTTTTCTATTGGAATTGAGATAGAGAAGGCTTTGAAACTTCAAAGGGATTGAAAGTTGGAGCTTTCAATTTTGAGTCTCCAGATTTAGTAATCATAGTGGGATGCTAAATTTGCTTTTGGATTTCAATCAACTAGTTACCAATACTATGGAGATGGTTATTGGTGTAGTTGTTCAGTTGGATGATATTCTCAAGATCTTTCTTAGCGCCTTTTTTGCTTTTAAGTTTAAATGGTGAGGCTATAAGGGTTATCTTGAGGCGTTTGAGCTAGAGTTTACGAAGTGGTGGATGAACAGATTGTATCCATTCATTCTTCAAAGTTTGCCAAGAAGTGGTTTCAGAAAGTGGATTTAGGGTCTTTTGGGCAAAAGGATATTCCAGTTTATTTTCAGAAGCATAGATTTCAAACCAATAAAAAAAGAAAATGTGTACCCGACGCTTATGTATAAATGCATAAAATTTTTCTTGGATTTTATGCCTTTGATTTAAAATGTGCATAAAAAGCAAAGTTTTTTCTCATTATTATGAGGAGCATAAAAATCCTTTTGAAGGTATGCTTTGTCAACTTCAAATTCTTTTTGAAGAACATTTAATTCAACTTTTACATTCTCAGTCATAGAGGAGAAAGTTGGAGATGTAGGTCGTGGTTATTCTTCAGTAGTGGAGTAGACAGGTCTTGGTATGGTGGTGGAGAAATTAGCAGTTTGTATTGAGGTTCTTGGTATATCAGAAGTTGAATGTCTAGGTAGGTCAAGAATTTGGGTAAAATGCTCTTAGGTTGTAACACCACCACTGTAGCAATTCAGTACATTTTACTGTTCCGGTGATCGGTGTCGGTCCGAACAATTAGAAAGTTTGGAAAAATATTAAAACTAAAGTTCGGAACCATAATTAACTTAAACATTAATAAGAAAAATTTAGAAAAAATTTTTGAAATAAAATACAACCAAGTTAAATGAGCTAGTGCCCTAGCGATGGGTAACCCAATGGGAAGTTGCGGTCCTTGCAACTAGAAGCCCTAAACTCGGGAGAAAATTCATAAAATAATTTTTGGGACTCCAGGAAAGATTCATTGAGATTTCTATGGCATTAGAATATCAAGAAAATGTTTAGAAAAATTTTTCAATCGGTACAGACAATTTTAGTTTGTTAAGCCAAACGGAGAGCATTTTGGTCATTTCGTCTTCAAAGATAATTTTTGACCGACTTTTCCAATTAAGTAAATAATTATTATGACATAAAATATGAATAAATATTGCTAGAAATTAAATTGAAAATGAGTAGAGAAGAAAGGAAAAGAAAATGAAACAAAATGCCAATTATAACATCACCATGATGTCATTAAAGCATTTCCACCAATCACATTTAACTAAGCCCACTTAAAACAAATAAAAAGAGGTAAAAGGAGGTAAAAATAAACAAAAGCCATCTGCTTTCTTCCTCAAGAAAAACCAGGTATCACCCTTCCCACCCCAACCACCATGAAAGCTTAAGGTAAGCTTGAAATCACCCACCAATTCACCTTGAAACCACTAACTTGCTTCACAAAAAAGTGATCTTGCATCTTGAACAACCTCTAGCTAGCAAAAAGAAGAAGAAAGAAGAAAGTTTTGGAGACTTGGAAGAGTGAGCAAAAGAGGTTAGTGTCCAATCTCTTAGCACTTTTACTTGATTCATGCTTAATGCCATGAGATAAGTAGAAAATGTAAGAAAAATAAAATAAAAATTATGTGTATCCATCCCTATAAATTTCAGCAGCCTAGGGGTGGTTAGGGTTTGATGAATTTACTTGAAATAAAGTGTTTATGAGCTGCCCATAGCATGAGATGAGTGCTTGAACATGATTGTGTAAGTGAAATGCAAGTATAGTGCATGAATGAACTTGAGAACTTGGACATTTAAATAACATTAGGGTTTGCTCATGTAATGGTATGTTAACATTGTAATGGTCAATTAGTGGCCATTTGAATGTGTGTGAGGAGGAATTGAAGTGAGTAAGGATGTTGGAGTGGAACTTAGGCATGCTGCCCTTGGTGACCTGCAGGACTAGTTGTGAGTCCAGTAGGTTTTGGTGGGCATAAATGGAGTTGTAGAGGTTCAATTGGTAAAAAGCCAATTGTAAATGAAACTAGACACATAATGGCACAACTTTGGTGAAGAAACCCTACCCAAAAAACCAAAACAAGTTGACCTAAAAATTGCCCTAATCCAGGTGACTTGCATTCTGTCTGGGCAAAATGACCAAATGAATAGTATCTATTCATTTGGTCATAACTCAGTGTAGAAAGGTCCAATTAACCTAATATTTTACCAGTAGAAAGCTGAGATATAGACCTACAACTTTCATGAAGAAACCTAACTCAAATTTTGACCATAACATGTTCAAAAAGTGACCTGCAATCATTACACAAAACACTATAGATTTGGTCAGTCCAGAAAATCTGGAAAGTTTGCAATCCAGCCAGTTATGGCTTTTAGGCCATAACTTCAGCTACAAAACTCTAAATGGAGTGATTCAAAAAGAGAAATGTGATTCAAAAAGAGAAATGTAACTAGACACAATAAGGAACAACTTTCATGTTGACAACTTTGCCAAATTCCTACTATAAAAATGACCAATGGAACAGTAAACACAAGGCTTGAAATCTGAAAATTTTGAACAACTAGCACTAAGCTTAGAAATAGTATTGGCAACCAATGTCAATAACTTTAGATTGCAAAATTTGGTATGTTGGTGATATTTGAATCAATATACCTATTATCTATGAAAAAGTCAACGTTTTAGTTGACTAATGAAATGAATAGTAACCTTACATATAAAGTACAAATATTCAGAAATGACTTTGTAATATGCCCTAATAGGCCTAATGTGATTGGTTTGGATAGGTTGGCATGCCAATAGGGTTTTGACAGCAGTACTGCGTATGATGTATGGCTTCATTGCCATTATGTGATGATAGCCTATGGCTATACTGATTATCATGTTATACTTGGCTTTATGCCTTATTGCTTTTATGGCTTATTAGCCATTCTGTTTGCACATCGGGAGACACATGGTGACCGATGGTGTGACGGCCAGAGGTAGCTGGTACCCAGTGCTAGTTTACCCGTTTATCCAGTCCGGTCAATTTGTATATGTTACTTGGGCATAGAAAAGTATAACTGTAATTGAACTGATTATTAAAGAAAATAAAAAAAATGAAATATCAAGATAAAGATCAAGAATGATTACAATAAAATAAACAAGTTCAAAATCATCAAGAAAATGATTAACAGAATGCATGAAGAAGTTAATATCATAAAATGTAATTAGCTCTCGACTAAATAATAAGTTAGTAATTATTCATTTCTTATGAACATAATAACTAGGAAATTATTATTTTTATTTGTATATTATATTTTCTTGTTTTATTGGCACCACTAAGCTTTATGCTGAGCGCGTCACTTTTGCAATGCGTAGGTACTGAAGATTTGGACAGAGGGCCCAGTAGACCACAGATTGGGTAAGGCCGTTCATAGTTCTGCATAGTATTCGTGTCACCTCACAGACTACAGTACATTGGTAGGACACTAGGTCCCATTTTATATTTTGTGATTTTTGTAAGTTTTGTAATTAAACTCTTATTTTATCATGCATATTTGAAACATATGTAATATAATTTTGTATTAATGTAAGTATTTGTAACTTTGTGTTTATAAATAACATATGTGAATTTATTTATGATTTGAGCATGATGATGATGTGAAATGAATGAATGACAAATGGAGGAATTGTTAAGAAATTGTTGTGAATTGATGTGATATAAATGGAGTTTGAGAATGATTGGAAATTATTGGAAGTATTTTTCACAGGTTACGAAGAACTGTTTTATTCATTTTTAGCCGGTACCTCACCGAATTTTCTATAAAATTTTTGAAACCCCAAATGAATTTATAATTTTAATGAAAGAATTAAATGAGTTAAATTTCACAAATTGCACTTCATATCCATGAAAAAACAAATAAGGAAGGATAAAAAGGATTAAAATAAAATAGGGTGTTCCGGTACACTATGTGACATATCTTACAAGGTTACACTGTAGACGGGTAAGGGGTGTCACATTTAGTGGTATCAGAGCACGGTTTAGGCATTTTTGGGTCTAGATAGAGTCTATACCATGCATTGCATTTGTAAGAGTCGAGGTGACACTAATGCATATCTGTTTGTTTTTCTTATTTTGATTAGGATATGGACCCCACGTCATGGAGAGCACTAGGTGAGGAAGTGGAGAGTCGTGCTCCACCTACAGTTGAGACTAGGGGCCAGGGAGAACCTACTCCACCAGCACCAGCAGTGCCTGTACAACCTCTGCCAGCTATGTTTCAGCAAATGGCTGATTTTTCCGGACAGATGGCCGGGGTTATGCCACCACCACCACCTCTATAGCAGAAATCCCATCTGAAAAAACTGAGAAAATTTGGGGCTGTGGACTTCATTAGTAAGAAAGAAGATGATTCGGTGGTGGCTGAGAATTGGCTAGACCATACCATAAGGGTATTGAAGCAACTGCATTGCACCCCAGAGCAGAACTTGGAGGGTTCTGTGTCCCTACTTCAAGATGATGCCTATCAGTGGTGGGACACCGTATCTAGTGAGGTCTAACCAGAGTTGATAACTTGGGATTTTTCCTCACTGAATTTAAGAAGAAGTATGTGGGAAGTGTGTACCTAGAAGACAAGAGAAGAGAGTTTATTAGTTTGAAGCAGAGGCAGTTATTAGTAGCAGAGTATGAGAAGGAGTTTGTCAGACTAAGCCACTACGGAAGAGAGATAGTCCCCACAGAAGTAGAAAGGTGGAGAAGATTTGAAGAGGGGCTAAATGACAACATTAAAATAATGATCACTGCCTTGGGGATTACGAACTTCACGAAATTAGTTGAAGCCGCACTGAAAGTGGAAAGGGTCAGAGTAAGTGAATAGAATAGGAAAGATAGGCAGCGTAAGAGGGAATTTAGACCAGGGCAGTCAAGTATACTGACTGATAGTAAGAAGCTTAAGGGTTCTGGTTCACAAGATCAGACACAAGGCCAGAGAGGCTAGATTGGAATATCTATAGCTAGCTCCCCGGGCGCAATAATAAGGGGATCAGCCCCAATGCCTGAATGTATGCACTGTAGTAGGAGACACAGAGGGAAGTGTCGACTGTTAACTGGAGAGTGTTTCAAGTGTGGGGCTACGGATCATTTCATAAGAGATTGCCCTCAGAGGAGTGGTTCAATAGCTCCAGTACAAATTGATAGACCTACCCCTACAGTTCAAAGGGATAAAAGATCGGGTAGAGCAGAGACGACTGACATTTCACAGAAAATTGTTTTTGAGACAATTGAAAGGCCCGAAGTCAGGGTGGCACCAGAGGTATATGCTATGGAAGCTTAGGAGGAGCCAAACCCAGACATTGATGAGGCAATATAAGGAAGTGAAGAAGCAAGGAGGTAGCAACTCCATGATTACTTAAGTAAATTTCGAGGATGAAATTTAAATTAGAGGGGAAGAGTTGTAACACCCCCACTGTAGCAATTCCATACATTCTACTGTTCCATTGACTGGTGTCAGTCCAGACAGTTAGAACGTTTGGAAAATTATTTAAACTAAAGTGAGGAACCATAATTAACTTAAATATTAATAAGAAAAATTTAGGAAAAATTTTAGAAATAAAATACAACCAAGTTAAATGAGCCGGTGGCCTAGCGATGGGTAACCCAGTGGGAAATTGCTGTCCTCGCAACTAGAAGCCCTAAACTCGGGAGAAAATTCATAAAATAATTTTTGGGACTCTAGGGAGGAGTCATTGAGGTTTCTATGACATTAGAATACCAAGAAAATGCTTAGAAAAAATTTTCAATCGGTACAGATAATTTTAGTCTGTTAAGCCAAACGGAGGGCATCTTGGTCATTTCGTCTTCAGAGATAATTTTTGATCGACTTTTCCAATTAAGTAAATAATTATTATGACATAAAATATGAATAAATATTGCTAGAAATTAAATTGAAAATGAGTAGAGAAGAAAGGAAAAGAAAATGAAAGAAAATGCCAATTATGACATCACCATGATGTCATTAAACCATTTTCACCAATCACATTTAACCAAGCCCACTTAAAACAAATAAAAAAAGGTAAAAGGAGGTAAAAATAAACAAAATCCATCTGCTTTCTTCCCCAAGAAAAACCAGGCGTTACCCTTCCCACCCCAACCACTATGAAAGCTTAAGGTAAGCTTGAAATCACCCACTAATTCACCTTGAAACCACTAACTTGCTTCATAAAAAAGTGATCTTGCATCTTGAATAACCTCTAGCTAGCAAAAAGAATAAGAAAGAAGGAAGTTTTGGAGATTTGGAAGAGTGAGCAAAAGAGGTTAGTGTCCAATCTCTTCACACTTTTACTTGATTCATGCTTAATGCCATGAGATAAGTAGAAAATGTAAGAAAAACAAAATAAAAATTATGTGTATCCATCCCTATAAATTTCAGTAGCCTAGGGGTGGTTAGGGTTTGATGAATTTACTTGAAGTAAAGTGTTTATGAGCTGCCCATAGCATGAGATGAGTGCTTGAACATGATTTTATAAGTGAAATGCAATTATAGTGCATGAATAAACTTGAGAACTTGGACATTTGAATAACATTATGGTTTGCTCATGTAATGGTATTTTAACCTTGTAATGGTCAATTAGTGACCATTTGAATGTGTGTGAGGAGGAATTGAAGTGAGTAAGGATGTTAGAGTGGAACTTAGGCATGCTGCCCTTAGTGACCTGCAGGACTAGTTATGAGTCCAGCAGTTTTGGTGGGCATAAATGGAGTTATAGAGGTTCAATTGGTAAAAGGCCAATTGAAAATGAAACTAGACACATAATGGCACAACTTTGGTGAAGAAACCCTACCCAGAAAACCAAACCAAGTTGACCTAAAAATTGCCCTAATCCGGGTGACTTGCATCTGCTTGGGCAAAATGACCAAATGAATAGTATCTATTCATTCGGTAATAACTCAGTGTAGAAAGGTTCAGTTGACCTGAAATTTTACTAGCAAAAAATTGAGATATAGACCTACAACTTTCATGAAGAAACCTAACCCAAATTTTGACTATAACATATTCAAAAAGTGACATGTCACATCCGCACAAAACATCAGAGATTTGATCACCCGTAAAACTGAAAGTTTGCAATCCGGCCAGTTATGGTGTTTAGGCCATAACTTAAGCTACAAAACTCTAAATAGAGTGATTCAAAAAATGAAATGTAACTAGACACAATAAGGAACAACTTTCATGTTGATAACTTTTCCAAATTCCTACTATAAAAATGACTAATGGAACAGTAAACACAAGGCTTAAAATCTAAAAATTTTGAACAACTAGCACTAAGCTTAGAAATGGTATTGGCAACCAATGCCAACAACTTTAGAATGCAAAATGTGGTATGTTGGTGATATTTGAACCAATATACCTATCATCTATGAAAAAAGTCAACATTTTAGTTGACTAATGAAATGAATAGTAGCCTTACATATAAAGTACAAATATTCAGAAATGACTTTATAATATGCCCTAGTAGGCCTAATGTGGTTGGTTTGGATAGGTTGGCATGCCAATAGGGTTCTGATAGCAGTGTTGCATATGATGTATGGCTTCATTGCCATTCTGTGATGATAGCCTATGGCTATACTGATTATGATGTTATACTTGGCTTTATGCCTTATTGCTTTTATGGCTTATTAGCCATTCTGTTTGTACACCGAGAGACACGTGGTGACCGATAGTGTGACGGCTCGAGGTACCTGGTACCCAATGCTAGTTTACCCATTTTTCTAGTCCGGTCAATTTGTATAGGTTACTTGGGCATAGAAAAGTATAACTGTAATTGAACTGATTATTAAAGAAAATAAAGAAATGAAATATCAAGAATAATTACAATAAAATAAACAAGCTCAAAATCATCAAGAAAATGATTAACAGAATGCATGAAAAAGTTAATATCATAAAATGTAATTAGCCCTCGACTAAACAATAAGTTAGTAATTATTCATTTCTTATGAACATAATAACTAGAAAATTTTTATTTTTATTTGCATATTATATTTTTTTTGTATTATTGGCACCACTAAGCTTTATGCTTAGCGCGTTGCTTTTGCAACGTGTAGGTACTGAAGATTTGGACAGAGGGCCCAGTAGACCACAGATTGGGTAAGGCCGTTCATAGTTCTACATAGTATTCGTGTCAACTCACAGACTACAGTGCATTGGTAGGACACTAGGTCCCATTTTGTATTTTATGATTTTTGTAAGTTTTGTAATTAAACTCTTATTTTATCATGTATATTTGAAACATATGTAATATAATTTTGTATTAATGTAAGTATTTATAACTTTGTGTTTATAAATAACATATGTGAATTTATTTATGGTTTGACCATGATGATGATGTGAAATGAATGAATGGCAAATGGAGGAATTGTTAAGAAATTGTTGTAAATTGATGTGATACAAATGGAGTTTGAGAATGATTAGAAATTATTGGAAGTATTTTTCACAGGTTCCGAAGAACTGTTTTATCCATTTTTAGCTAGTACTCCGTCGGATTTTCTATAAAATTTTTGAAACCCCAAATGAATTTATAATTTCAATAAAAGAATTAAATGAGTTAAATTTCACAAATTGCACTTCATATCCATGAAAAAATAAATAAGGAAGGATAAAAAGGATTAAAATAAAATAGGGTGTTCTAGTATACTGTGTGACATATCTTACTCAGCTATACTGTAAACGGCTAAGGGGTGTCATATGGATAGTTAGAAAGTTAACAATAGAGGGTGTTCGGGTAATTGGTAAGTTTATTACAGAAGGTAAATTTGAGATTTTGCCTAAGTCGATAGTTTTAGAAGAAGAAGCAGTGTTATGAAATGGCCTTGAGCTAGTAAATTTTCTAGTGAAGTATAATTTTACTTTTCCATCAGGAAATTGGGTGATTTGTCTGAGTTATGCATTTAGGCTGGAAAGAGATAAAGGCTTGGGTTTTGAGGCTCATTCTAAGATCAAATCATCTCGAAGAGAGACTTCATTCCATTTGATGGATCTAGGGACAACAACATTGGCTTTGGTGAGGTCAGTTTGTAGGAGGAGGGTTTCTCCTTTCTGACTATGAATGAGAGCCTTAGAAGCAAAAGCAGTCATCATGGCTTTATAATAGACTTTAAAAATCAAAGCAATTAGAATAAATCTAGTTATGATAGTTATGAGTTTTTATCTGCAAAATAAGAATATCAAACAAAATTTTATCATTCAAAGACATAGTTAAATTTGGATAACACTCAAAAGAGATAGGACTAGTACAAAGACTAGACTCAACAGAACTAAGCAAACAATCTTAAAAGTCATAAAATCTTTGCATCTTGAAGGACAGCTAAGATGGAAGTGTTTAGACCTTCTTTGGTCAGGGGCTTTATTCCTACTTGGACTAATCCTATGTGAATGTAGTTGTAACCTTTGGCTTTGTATTTGTTCAAAGAAGAGGAAGTTAAAATATTTATGATTGCAAAGGGCTTTGTAATGTGGATATCTCTTTCTTCAGTTTTGATGCTATAATCTATCTTTTGGAGGAAGTTAAACTTGCTTTACTTAAAGATCTGATCTTTTTGGACTTTAGAAAGTTTCCAATTATCTATTGATTTTTCAAAATCTTTAATGATTAATTCCTCACTGTTTATTATCTTCTCCCCTATTCCAGAGGTAGAAGAGCTTGGAACAGACTGATTCTTGTAAAATATATCCATAGTTTAAATAGTTTAATAAGCACATTCCCTACAGTAGGACGAGCTCTTCTGGATTTACCACCGGACATTAGGACTTACAACCAGCCAACTCAAGTCCTCAAAAGGGCTCAAGAATGTGAGGATCCAACAGAGCAAATCACAGGGATACTGAGCAGCAATCCTTTCCCTATTTTGGGTAAAATGCTCTTGGATAGTTGGAAAGTTAACAACAGAGTGTGTTTGGGTAATTGGTAAGTTTATTACAAAAGGTAATTCCACCATACCAAGACCTGTTTACTCCACTATTGAAGAACAATCACGACCCACATCTCTAACTTTCTCCTCTGTGATTGAGAATGTAGATGTTGAATTAAATGTTCTTCAAAAAGAATTTCAAGTTGACAAAGCATACCTTCAAAAGGATTTTTATGCTCCTCATAATAATGAGAAAAAACTTTGGTTTTTTAAGCACTTTTTAAATCACAAGCATGAAATCCAAGAAAAATTTTATTCATTTATACATAAGCGTCAGGTACACATTTTCTCTTTTGATTGGTTTAAAATCTATGCTTCTGAAAATAAACTAGAATATCCTTTTGCCCAAAAGACCTATATGTGTGTGAGTGTGTGTGTGTGTGTGTGTGTGAATGCATGAGCATGCCTTGAATATATAATAATATTGAAATTATAAATAAAATCAATATCTACTCATAGAATAATCAGAGATCACTAAGGCGGCTGAGTAGAGGAAGAAGGCTGACTCGGATCACTTAAATAATTATATTCATAAATCTATTAATACTAAAACAAAACAATAATTTAAAGGGTCAAAGACATCCTAAATTTTTGCCAAAAATCTTGTAAAGTTTCTCCTGTATCTAGGACCTATCCAACCTGCAAAGCAACTCAAATAGCACTTTCAAATCCAATGGCCTTAGGCCTACATCATAACAATATCATATTGCCCCTCCTGGGCCTACCAAACTGAAGGCATGGAAGCATGGTTTTAGGGCCATTAGAAGGTTGAATTTCAAAAATTATTCGAGGATTACATGCTAACATACCAAGTAGCTTATGAATCTATGTGATTTCTAATGCCCTCTAGCATGCCAAATCACACTTTTGGCACACATTAGGAATTCATTTGCCATTTAAGATTGAGAATTAATCATTAATTCTTTAAACCCTAACTAATGGAAGAATTGAATTCAACTAACCTCCAAGGCGTTGAATTAATCTTTCTTACTCTCTTTGGGTGCTCTTAGGGCTCCAAGTGTTGCCTCTCTAGCTTATCCACCACAAGCACACTAAGGCACCTTTTTGCAATCTCAAATTGTTCCTTTAATATCTTGCTAACCACTTGGATAGAGATGGGTTTGCTTTAACTGAGGGTTAATGGATGGAAGAGACTAGAAACCTTTTCTAGCAATTTAAGTCAAGAAGAAAACCAAGCATTTCTTCTAGAATTAATGGAGAATTGAATAAGAAGGAGAGAGGACCAAGTTGTCGTCCATTTGAGAAAGAAGACATAAAATTAAATCTTATTTTAATTTTACTTCATCTTGTCATTTAAATAGCATAAGACAAAAATCCATTAATCGGTGCCACATGTCTTCTTCTTATTTAATCTTACTTTATTTTGTTTTAATCTCATTAAGAAAAATGTAAAGTCTAGATTAAATCATGATAAAGTGGTCTTTTATCATTAGAAAACAAGTGGCATGCTCACATGGGTAGCACATGTCACAATGTAAAATTATAAATTTGCCATTATTTGCAATTTTGAGTTCTCAACCCAAAATTATATTTTCTCCTTCATATTAATTTATATCACATATAAATTAATTAATTAATTAACCTCTATTAAATAATTTCACAATTAAATTCATATTTAAACTCTTTAAATATAAATTTAATTTATATTATACATCCAATAACCTAGATTCGGTTTCAAGTCACGCTAGGGACTTTGCAATCTCATTGCAAACTAAACCTATTTAATTAATTAATTAAACTCTTTAATTAATCAATTAAATCATAATTTACTTGGTGAATTGCTTGTGTAGGTGTGTGAGTTACTAGGCTCATTACTAATTGACAATGAGAAATGATATTAACTCTTAATATCATTAGAACTCTTTCTTACCATAATTGATTTTTTTAAATCATTTTAGGCATCTCATAGACCATGGTTGACACCTAGCATAGTGTGCCATGGCCATTCAATCAGTAATAAGGAATACCTTAAATGAACCTTTAATCATATGTTACCATGCACTAAGATCTCTCCGTTACAAAGTCCCAATTCTAGCTAGAGTTATGGTTAATGTCAAACTCCATTTGCTATGAATATTATGTTCTCTTTTAATTCTAGTTCTTGATTAATCAGACTTTCTTGTCAAAAACTCCTTTCTGGCTAAGTCTATCTGTCCTGGCCAGGAACTTGAATCATCAATAACAATTAAATGAATATAGGATTTTATCCCTATTTACTTAGGGTAATATATCCCATCTTGATCAACACCTATCTCTATATATAACTAGTAAGAGCCAACACATGCCCTTATACCCATACACAATATGAGTATGAAAGCAGTATCAAACTCAAACTACCTATATACAAGATAACTGTGTTATCTCAGGTCAAAAGATTATATGCACTGATATGATATATGACAATGCATTGACAATAGTAAACTCCACATGCTTGTCATAAGCGTCACTAGTTTGGCCTACTTATCATATATAAGCGCCTATCATGTTTGCTATGTGGTATGAGACTCACCACTCCAACTTATTAATATCTCATACTAATACTTTAGGAACAAACATGATTATAATCTATCTGGATAAGTAATGTCCTTTGTGAAGTATCCTCGATTGTGAACCAATTTATGATACTTTGTGCTAGAAATACTGTCACTCATATTCTTAATAACTTAAGAATAGAATTTCTAACAAAATATTAATGGACTTTTTCAATTACACAAATAGATTATGTAAATAGAAAAGTGTAATTGCCTTTTATTAATAAAATATGTACAAGATACATACAAAATGATATACTCTAGGGCATATTACTAACAATCTCCCACTAGTACTAGAGCCATTCATTACAGTATCTTAGACCCATCTTCTTAAGATGTCGGTCTAACTGAGTTTGTGACATAGCCTTCGTGAATAGATCAACTGGATTTTCGGCTGATGCTATTTTCTGTATGGCTACATCGCCTTGCCTAACTATTTCTCTGATAATGTGGTAACGCCTTTCTATGTGTTTGGATTTCTAGTGAGACCGGGGTTCCTTAGCCTGAATGACTGCTCCATTGTTGTCACAGTAGAGAGGAACTACTGAGTCAATGGAAGGAGCTACTGCAAGTTCTGTCACAAACTTTTTTTTATCCAAATAGCCTCTTTTGAAGCATCTGATGCAGCAATATACTCGGCCTGTAACACCGTCACTATAACCATTCCGTACATTCTACTGTTTCGGTGACCGGTGTCGGTCCAGACAGCTAAAACGTCTGTAAAAAATTTTTAAACTAAAGTGAGGAACTATAATTAACTCAAATATTAACAAGAAAAATTTAGGAAAAATTTTAGAAATAAAATACAACCAAGTTAAATGAACCGGTGCCCTAACGATGGGTAACCCCATGGGAAGTTGCGGTCTTTGGCATTAGAATACTAAGAAAATGCTTAGAAAAATTTTTCAATCGGTACAGACAATTTTGGTCTGTTAAGCCAAACAGAGGGCATTTTGGTCATTTCACCTTTAGAGGTGATTTTTGACCGACTTGTCCAGTTAAGTAAATAATTATTATGATCTAAAATATGAATAAATATTGTTAAAAATTGAATTGAAAATGAGTAGCAAAGAAAAGAAAAGAAAATGAATTAAAATTGAAATTTTGACCTCATGCTTATGTCACTAAGCACTCTCACCCAATCACATTGTGACACATGTCTTTAAACTACTTAAAATGAGCAAAATGGGCAGAAAAATTGAAGAAACAATCTGCTTCTTCTTCACAAACGAACCAGCTCCCTCTCTTCTACCATTGAAGCTTCACCCAAGCTTCCAAACCTCTACCAAAACCACCTCAAAACCTCATCTTCCCTTCACAAAAATTTGTCTCTACCACTAGAGCTAGACTTGGGTAGCCATTAGAAGAGGAGAAAGTGGAAGAAAGTGAGGTGTGAATAAGCTTAGAAAATCACCAAAGAGGTTAGTGCCATATTCTTTGCTTTTACATCTTTCTAAACATGAATTTAAGCTAAGTTAAGTTGAGAATTTAATAAAAATTGAATTAATGAGGCATGATTTGTTAGTAGTATGCCCTAGAGCATATCATTTAGTATGTATCTTGTACATATTTTTATTAATAAAAGGCTTTTCCACTTTTCCGTTTACATAATATATTTATGTGTAATAGAAAAGGTCCATTGATATTTTGTTAGAAATATTATTCTTAAGTTGCTAAGAATATGAGTGACATTATTTCTAGTACAAAGTATCATAAATAGGTTCACAATCGATGATACTTCATAATAAGGACATGACTTTTCCATAAAGATTATATACATGTTTGTTCCCAAGTTATTTATATGAGATATAAATAAGATGGAATGGTGAGTCTCATGCCATATGACAAACATGATAGGTACTTATAAATGATAAGTAGGCCGAACCAGTGACACTTATGACAAGCACCTGGAGTTTACTCTTGTCAATGCGTTGTCATAAATCATATCAGTGCATATAATCTTTAGACCTGAGATAGCACAGTTATCTTGTATATAGGTAGTTTGAGTTTGATACTGCTTTCATACTTGTACTGTGTATGGGTATATGGGCATGTGTTCGCTCCTACTAGTTATATATGGAGGTAGGCGTTGATCAAGATAGAATCTATTCCTCTAAGTAAATAGAGATAAAATCCTATGTTCATTTAATTGTTCTTGATGTTTCAAGTTCCTGGCCAAGACAGATAGATTTAATCAGAAAAGAGTTTCTGATGAGAAAATCTTTTTAATCAAGAACTGGAATTAAAAGAGAACATAATATTCATAGCAAATGGAGTTTGACATAAACCATGACTCCAGCTTGAGTTGGGATTTTGTAACAGAAAGATTCTAGTGCATGGTAACATATGATTATAGGTTCATTTAAGGTAAACCTTATTACTAATTGGGTGTCCATGGCATGCTATGCTAGGTGTTAACCATAGTCTATGAGGTGCATAAAATGATTTAGAGAAATCATTTATGGTAAGAAAGAGTTTTGATGGTATTAAGAGTTGATATCATATCTCATTGCCAATTAGTGATGAGCCTAGTAAGTCACACAAATACACAAGTTATCACCTAATTAAATATGATTTAATTAATTAATTAAAGAGTTTAATTGATTAATTAAATAGGTTTGGTTTGCAATTAGATTGCAAAGTCCTTAGCATGACTTGAAATCGAATCTAGATTATTGGATGTATAGTATAAGTTAAATTTATATTTAAAGTGTTTAAATATGAATTTAATTAATGAGAAATTAATTAATAGAGATTCATTAATTAATTAATTTATATTTGATATAAATTAATTAGAAGAAAAAAAATAATTATTTTGGGTTAAGAACACAAAATTAAGACACAGGGGCATTTTAGTCATTTCACAGTGTGACACATGGCACCATGAAATGGTGACAAATGGCATTACACATAAGCTTGCCAAATGTCTTTTAATCATGTAAGATGATTAAAATTAAGATTAAATATAGGTTTGACACTTGGCACAATGTGATTAGGTCACTTAAACCTAGAGCTAATCAAAGGGTGACATGTGGCAAGGGTTTAATGTGTTAACCTAGCTATATAAGTGTTGTTATGAGAAAGAAAAAAAATAAAACCAGCAGCCACACTCCTTTGTCACACCATTTTGAAGCTCTCCCTCTCTTCCTCTTCATCTCTCATCAATTCAAAGAGATTAGCCATCAATCTCTTGAATTAAAAATACTAGAAATTATTTCTAGTGTCCTATTTACATCTCTAATCTCTTAAAAGACAGAACTTAAATTTCTAATTAATAGAAAAAGCTTTAGAAGCTGTTCAAGGGCTACCATAAGTGTTCTTGGTGTGGACAAGCTAGAGGGACAACATTTGGTGTCCTGAAGACGAATCTCAAAGGCGCAAATACGCTGCAATGCATCAAGAGGTTAGTGTAATCATTCTTGATTTAATCTAGTGTTCTAAAATTAATCTGATTAATTTTAAAATCTTAAATGGTAAATATAGATCCAAAAACATATTAAAAGAGTTTTAATATGTTGTTTATCATTGAAATCAAATAGTTAAAAATAAATCTTTCATGATGCATGTGACCCTAGGTGAAAATTTTCGAATTCAATGGTATAAACTTGTGTTTTTCACGCTTCCGTTCCTTCATGATTATGTTCCATGAAATTTTGGTAGCCTTGACATGAGTTAGGGTTAGGAGAATTCTTTGATTTAAAGTGACATATTAACTGCCCCTAGTATAAATTATATGATTAGTATAGCAAATTAGGGGTAAGATGCATGAATTGGAGGCTTGGTCAATTAGGGTTAGGGTTTTGAAATTTAATTTTAGTGGTGGATGAAAATGGATATAAACTAAAGTTGTAATGGTCAATTAGTGACCATTTGGCTATGTTTGATGATTTGTGCCATGGGAATTGAAGTTAGGTATGCTACCCTTAAGTGCCCTGCAGGTCTAGATGTGAGTCTAACATGTTTGGGTAGCTATAAATGGAGTTGTAGAGGTTCAATTGGTGCAAGGCCAATTGGACATGAAACTAGACACATAATGGCACAACTTTGGTGAAGAAACCCTGCTCAGAAAACCAAATCAAGTTGACCAAAAAATTGCCCTAATTCGGGTGACTTGCATTCTGCCTGGGTTAAATGAGTAAATGAATAGTATTTATTCATTTGGTCATAACTCAGTGCAAAAAGGTCAAATTGACCTGAAATTTTATCAGCAGAAAGATGAGACATATATCTACAACTTTCCTGAAGAATACAAATCCAAATTCTGACCATAACCTAGTCAAATTGCCAACCAAACTTAGGTTACCAAATCTGGCAGAACCAGTTTTGCCCAGAATTTTGGATTCTGTCCAATCTGGCCAGTTATGGTATTTAGGCCATAACTTGAGCTACAAAACTCCAAATGAAGTGATTCAAAAAAGGAAATATAACTAGACACAATAAGGAACAACTTTCATGAAGATAATTTTGCCAAATTTCTACTGTACAAATGAGCAATGGAACAGTAAACATGAGGCTTGAAATATGAAAATTGTGAATAACTAACACTAAGCTTTGAAATGGAATTGGCAACTAATGCTAATAACTTTCAAATGCAAAATGTGGTATGTTGATGATATTTGAACCAATATACCTATTGTCTATAAAAAAGTCAATATTTTAGTTGACTAATGAAATGAATAGTAACCTTACACATAAAGCACAAATATTCAAGAAATGGCTTTGTAATATGCCCTAGTAGGCCTAATGTGATTGGTTTGGATAGGTTCGCATGCCAATAGGGTTCTGATAGCAGTACTGCGTATGATGTATGGCTTCATTGCCATTCTGTGATATGATAGCCTATGGCTATACTGATTATGATGTTTTACTTGGCTTTATGCCTTATTGCTTTTATGGCTTATTAGCCATTCTGTTTACACACCGGGAGACACATTGTGACCGATGGTGTGACGGCCCAAGGTACCTAGTACGCAGTGCTAGTTTACCCATTTATCATGTCCGGTCAACTTGTATAGGTTACTTGGGCATGGAAAAGTATAACTGTAATTGAACTGATTATTAAAGAAAATACGGAAATTAAATATCAAGAATGATTACAATAAAATACAAAGAAGCCCAAAATCATCAAGAAAATAATTAGCAAAATGCATGAAGAAGTTAATATCATAAAATGTAATTAGCCCTCGACTAAATAATAAGTTAGTAATTATTCATTTCTTATGAACACAATAACTAGGAAATTATTACTTTTATCTGCATATTATATTTTCTTGTATTATTGGCACCACTAAGCTTTATGCTTAGCACGTCACTTTTGCAACGCGTAGGTACTGAAGATTTGGACAGAGGGCCCAGTAGACCATAGATTGGGTAAGGCCGTTCACAGTTCTGCATAGTGTCCATGTCACCTCACAAGCTACAGTGCATTGGTAGGACACTAGGTCCCATTTTGTATTTTGTGATTTTTGTAAGTTTTGTAATTAAACTTTTATTTTATCATGTATATTTGAAACCTATGTAATATAATTTTATATTAATGTAAGTATTTGTAACTTTGTGTTTATAAATAACATATGAGAATTTATTTATGATTTGAGCTTGATGATGATGTGAAATGAATGAACAAATGGAGGAATTGTTAAGAAATTATTGTAAATTAATGTGATACAAATGGAGTTTGAGAATGATTGGAAATTATTGGATGTGTTTTTCACAGGTTCCGAAGAACTGTTTTCTCCTTTTTTAGCCGGTACTCTGCCGGATTTTCTATAAAATTTTCGGAGCTGCAAATTAATTTATAATTTCAATAAATGATCTAAATGAGATCAATTTCATAAATTTTGCTTAATAACTATAATAAATAAATTAAGAACTTATAAATATCAATGAGATAAATTATAGTGTTCCGGTACACTGTGTGGCATATCTTGCTCGACTACACTGTAGACGGATAAGGGGTGTCACACGGCCTCTGTAGTGGAGTCAGCAATTGTACTCTGTTTGGAACTCTTCCAACTAACTGCACCTCCATTACAAACGAACAAAAAACCAGAGGTAGACTTTCTATCATCAATATCTGATTGAAAATCAGAATTAGTATAACCATCCAATTGTAGGTCGCCACCTCCTTAGATCAAGAATAAATCTTTAGTTCTTCTTAAGTACTTAAGGATATTCTTGATAGCTATCCAGTATTTCAAACCTGGATTGGATTGAAATCTACTAGTTAAACTAACAACATATACAATATCTGGCCTAGTACACAACATTGCATATATTAAACTTTCAATAATCGAAGCATATGGAATCTTGGCCATTTTGTCTCTTTCTTCAGGTGTCTTAGGAGATATCTCCTTAGAAAGATGGATACCATGTCTTACTGGTAACATTCCTCTCTTGGAATCAAGCATGTTAAACCTTTTTAACACATTTTCCAAGTATAGACTTTGGGATAAACCAATTATTCTTTTCGCTCTATCTTTATAGATGCGAATTCCAAGAATATAGGTTACTTCCCCTAAGTTTTTAATGGAAAATGTATTTGATAACTATACCTTGACAGTTGTCAACATACCTATGTCATTGCCTATTAATAATATGTCATCTACATATAAGACAAGGAAAGTGATAGCATTCCCACTAACCTTTTTATAAATACATGGCTCATCCACATTTTTGATAAAACCAAATGATTTAATGGCCTCATCAAAACGGATGTTTCAACTCCTCGAAGCTTGTTTTAACCCATAAATGGATCATTTTAGCTTGCACAGCTTGGAACGATCTTGGGATTCAAAACCCCTTGGTTGTTCTATGAAAATGTTTTCCCCAATGTTTCCATTGAGAAAAGCTGTTTTGACATCCATCTGTCAAATTTCATAATCATAGTATGCAACTATTGCTAATAAAATCCTTATGGATTTAAGCATGGCAACAGGCGAGAAAGTCTCCTCATAGTCAATTCCTTGCCTTTGGCAAAACCCTTTAGCAACTAGCCTTGCTTTATAAGTTTCTACCTTTCCATCAGCACTAATTTTCTTCTTGAAAATCCATTTATTGCCTATAGGTACAATACCTTCAGGTGGGTCAATAAGATCCTAAACTTGATTCTTATACATGAAATCTATTTCGGATTTCATAGCTTCAATCCATTTGGAAGAATCTATATCTGATATAGCTTCTTCATAGGTTAAAGGATCATCTCCATGATCTATTTCTTCATGAATAAACAACTCTTGTTCATCTTTATGAAGAAAACCATATCTCTCTAGTGGGTGAGATATTCTGGTAGATCTACGAGGAATTATTGTAGATGTATCATCAATAGGCATAGGTTGATTAGATGGATCTATATCCATCTAATTTGTTGATTGGTCAGAATTTTTAATTCTAACTCTATTTACCTTCCTTTGCCACATTCTTGAATAAATTGTTGTTAAAGAAATATGACATCTCTATTTATCACAACCTTTTGTAATGTAGGCAAATAAAAATAATATCCAAAACTTTCTTTTGGTTATCCAAAAAATCGACCTTTTTCTGATTTAGTTTCTAATTTATCAGTCTTCAACTTTTTAATGTAAGCTAGACAACCACAAATCTTAACATGCTTAAGACTTGGTTTTCTTCCATGCCATATCTCATAAAGTGTGGAAGAAACCAACTTTGATGGAATCCTATTCAGAATATGCAAAGCTGATTCTAATGCAAATCCCTAAAAGGAGATTGGCATGTCAGTATAGCTCATCATGCTACGAACCATATCTAATAGGGTATTGTTTCTCCTTTCAGATACACCATTTAATTGTAGTGTTCCTGGAGGAGTCAGCTGGGAAATAATGCCATGCTCTTTCAAGTATTTATCAAATTCAGTACTTAAGTATTCACCTCCACGATCTGATCGAAGAGTTTTAATACTTTTTCTCATTTGATTTTCTACTTTAGATTTAAATTCTTTGAACTTTTCAAAGGATTGATATTTGTATTTCATTAAATACAAGTACCCAAACCTTGATTTGTCATCAGTAAAGGTAATAAAGTAATGAAAACCGCCTCTAGCCATTTCCTTAAATGGATCGCATACATCACTATGTATTAGTTTTAAAATATTTTCAGCTCTTAACCCTTGTCTAACAAAATGTGATCTAGCTATTTTGCGTTGAAGGTAGGATTCACAAGTTGGAGTAGGTTACCCAATGAAGATAAAGTCCCCATTTTCTCCAGCCTTATAATCCTATCTTCTGCAACATGACCTAATTTTAAGTGCCAAAGAAGTTTTGGATTGGAGTTTATTTTCATTATGGCATTATATTCATTTAGATTGCTTGCATTGGATTTGTATTTATTATTATTATTATCCAAATAATAAAGTCCATCATGCATATAATGCGAGCCAACATATTTATTTCCAAAATAAATATTGCAAAAATCATTTGTGAACTAAAATTCACAACCATTTCTAGTTAAACTAGATACAGAAATGATGTTTTTAAATGCATCAGGTACATACAAAACATGATCCAAATACAAAACATGTCCATACATGTACAAAGATTTAGATCCTATGGCTAAAGCTTTAACAGTTGAGCCATTGCCAATCCGGAGTCTAACATCTCATGCCTACAAGCTGTTACTACTTGCTAGTTCCTGTATATCAAAAGAAATGTGAGAACTGGCACCAGTATCTAAAACCCAAGCTGTAGATGAACTAAGAACATCATCAGCATCCAAATAACAAGATATAGACATACCTTCTGAAGGTTTATCTTTCTTGTCATTCAGAGACGTAAGATACTCTGGGCAGTTTCTTTTCCATTGCCTATCCTTCTGGCAATGGAAACACTTTCCTTTGCCTTTGTCAGCTTGGGTCTTGCCTTTCTGTTTGGCTATTTTCTTAGAAGGTCCAGGAACTTGAGGTTTCCTTTTCTTATTGCCCTTTTTCTTCTTGGACTTTCCAACAAAAAAAGAAGATGCAACCAAAGCTACCTCTTTTCCTTTATTACCTGGCACATTCTTTTGGGCAATTACCAGCATGTTAAGCAAGCCAGCCAGAGTGCATTCTTGCTTAGTCATACGGAAATTTGTCACAAAATTCCCAAAAGACTCTGGCAGGGACTGAAGGATCAAATCCGTCTGTAGTTGGAAATCCATGTGAAAATCAAGATGTTCCAGCTGCTCTATAAGCCGAATCATCTTGTGGACATAATCTCCTACATTCTGTCCCTCTGACATCCTCATTCGAAATAGCTGTCTAGATATCTCATATCTAGCATTCCTACTATGTTCACCATATAACTCTTGTAGGTGAAGAAGGATCTCATTTGCATTTTGCATGTTTTCATGCTACTTCTGTAACTCATTAGTCATAGAAGCAAGCATATAATATATGGCTCTCATATCATGCTCCTTCCACTTGTCCAAGGTTTCTAATTCCTCTGGAGTGGCCCCTGGAGGTAAGGGACCAGGAATTTTTGAATCTGAAACATATCCTATATGTTCTAGGTTCAGGACAAGCTTCAGATTTCTGAGCCAATAAAAAAGAGTAGGTCCTATCAACCTATTATGATCAAGTATGCCCGCAAGGATATTAGATGGTGGTGGTTGTTGTGTGCTCATTATTATTAGAATATAAATTACAAAAATAACAAGATTAATTAGTAAATGTATTAAGTAATTAACTAAAATGATTATGGTCTTTTAATCAAATTGGTCCTCCCACTAACTTGGCGAATCCTACACTTCCATAATAGGAAACGGAAATCCTAGTTGGATGGATTTCTAGTGGGCGATTGAATTCTTATAGTCTCATTGATCATTCTCAGGCACATCCATTATTGGAATCACAATAAACTATAAGTGAGCAACTCTTTGCCTATCATATCTCATGTGAGGTTCAATTATTTATTTGGCCCCTAATCCTCAAAACCTCAAGCACATCCATTATTGGTTTCTCTTGCATTAGTTAAGTTGATCCCATTGAGCCAGCAAGCATGCAAATTAACTTTAATGACCTCATGCACATCCATTATTGGCCACTAAGCACTCACATACTTACAACATCTTATGTTTAACAATTACTCTTAAGAAAATCTCTTAAACAAATGCATCATTCCCATGTTTCCATAGCTAATAATGCAAGTGCTTAAAATTCCTTAAAGTAATTGCCTCAATAGAGAGCCATGATATAATTACCATAATTATACCATTACCAACTTAATCATTTGTTTGGAAAATTTTGTGGTCGGCTTAATTACTATTATGGTCTCACTTTGCACATTATCCGGTTAGCATGCATATATCACATATTAGCATACATTCATACACATCTCATGCATATGTGGATAATCATATAAATGGTATGATCATGGACTTTCTAAGAAATTCAATTCTGAGCCACCAAGAATTGAATTAGGGCATTCCTAGGTGTATTTCATCTATCTTATTACAAGAGTTATTGAAGGAGTACATAACCAATATCTTGATCTTGATTCCCTCCCACTTGTCCCACCAATGCTCGTGACCTTTTTGTGCTTCTTGCAATCCAATTATATTGTAACTCTTGGCATACCAAGGTGAATTTACAAGAATATAGACTTTAAAGTCGTTAAATAAATGAAAATACATTCCAAGTTATCACAACAATTATGATACATGCTACTAAAATAAAATTAATTATTTTACATCCCAAAGAAAAATAAAAGAAGTAAATCCAATCACATTGGTCTTTTATTGTCCATGATCATCCATCATGCATATTAAAATTTAACAATTAAATAAAATATACATGTTAAAATTAAATTGAATATCACATATTCAATTAGGATTTAATTTGAATCTTATTCAAATTAACCTTACATTTAGGAACCTTTCCTAAATTAAGTTTTATGAAAACAATTTTCAAAATTTATTTGTGTGAATAGAAATCCTAATTAAACTATTTAATTAGGTCTAAGCTTAATTTTGGGCCTCTAATTGTACAACAATTGCATAAAAGGCCAAAAAATTAGCCAAAACATGCCCTTATTATGAAAAACATGCCCCAGCCTAAACATATGGCCCTTGTAACACCTTACACGGCCTGAGGCATAAAGCGACATGGACTGGGCCGTGTAAACGCGAAACCACACGGGCTGGGGCACGAAGTTCACATGGGCCGTGTTTCTTGTCTCTGTTGGGCAGAGAGAAACACAGGTCGAGGCTCGAGAAAACACGGACCATATAACACTACACGCCCGTGCCCTGCTAGCAAGCCCAGAAAAACATGGCCTATGGCCTGGGACACGCCCAAGCCGTGTTTCTTACGGCAGTGAGGTCTTTTTAGGGTTTTTTTTTTTTTTTTTTTTATTTCAAACCAAGTTCAAATTGCATCCAAACCTTATCCAATCACACCATTGAGTCCCAAAATTAATCTTAATGACAAATATAGTGGGTCTGATACCAGTTGAAGGCACGAAAGTGTGGTTTTAGGGCCATTAGAAAGTTGAATTTCAAAAATTATTCTAGGATTACATGCTAGCATACCAAGTAGCATATGAATCTATGTGACTTCTAATGCCCTCTAGCATGCCAAATCACACTTTTGGCACACATTAGGATTTCATTTGCTATTTAAGATTGAGAATTAACTATTAATTCTTTAAACCCTAACTAATGGAAGAATTGAATTCAACTAATCTCCAAAGTGTTGAATCAATCTTTCTTACTCCCTTTGGGTGCTCCTAGGGCTCCAAGTGTTACCCCTCTAGCTTGTCCACCACAAGCACACCAAGGCACCTTTTTGCAATCCCAAATTGTTCCTTTAATAGCTTGCTAACCACTTGGATAGAGATGGGTTTGCTTTAACTAAGGGTTAATGGATGTAAGAGACTAGAAACCTTTTCTAGCAATTTAATTCAGGAAGAAAACCAAGCTTTTCTTCTAGAATTAATGGAGAATTGAATAAGAAGGAGAGAGGACCAAGTTGCCATCCACTTGAGGAAGAAGAAAGAAAATTAAATCTTATTTTAATTTTACTTCATCTTGTCACTTAAATAACATAGGACAAAAATCCATTAATTGGTGCCACATGTCTTCTTCTTATTTAATCTTACTTTACTTTGTTTTAATCTCATTAAGACAAATGTAAAGTCTATATTAAATCATGATAAAGTGGTCTTTTATTATTAGAAGACAAGTGGCATGCTCACATGGGTAGCACATGTCACAATGTAAAATTACAAATTTACCCTTGTTTGCAATTTTGAGTTCTCAACCCAAAATTTTGTTTTCTCCTTCATATTAATTTATATCATATATAAATTAATTAATTAATCTCTATTAAATAATTTCACAATTAAATTCATATTTAAACTCTTTAAATATAAATTTAATTTATATTATACATTCAACAACTTAGATTCGGTTTCAAGTAATGCTAGGGACTTTGAAATCTCATTACAAACCAAACTTATTTAATTAATTAATTAAACTCTTTAATTAATCAATTAAATCATAATTTACTTGGTGAATTGCTTGTGTAGGTGTGTGACTGACTAGGCTCATTACTAATTGGCAATGAGAAGTGATATTAACTCTTAATATCATTAGAACTCTTTCTTATTGTAATTGATTTCTTTAAATTATTTTTGGCATCTCATAGACTATGGTTGACACCTAGCATAGCATGCCATGGCCACCCAATCAGTAAAAAGATATACCTTAAATGAACCTTTAATCATATGTTACCATGCACTAAGATCTCTCCATTATAAAATCCCAATTCTAACTAGAGTCATGGTTAATGTCAAACTCCATTTGCTATGAATATTATATTTTCTTTTAATTCCAGTTCTTGATTAATCAGACTTTCTTGTTAGATCTCCTTTTTGGCTAAGTCTATCTGTCCTGACCAGGAACTTGAATCATCAAAAATAATTAAATAAACATAGGATTTTATTCCTATTTACTTAAGGTAACGGATCCCATCTTGATCAACACCTATCTCTATATATAATTAGTAAGAGCCAACACATACCTATATACCCATACACAGTACGAGTATGAAAGCAATATCAAACTCAAACTACCTATATACAAGATAACTGTATTATCTCAGGTCAAAAGATTATATGCACTGATATGATATATAACAATGCATTGACAAGAGTAAACTCCATGTGCTTGTCATAAGCGTCACTGGTTTAGCCTACTTATCATATATAAGTACCTATCATGTTTGCTATGTGGTATGAGACTAACCACTCTAACTTATTAATATCTCATACTAATACTTTGAGAAATATCTCATACTAATACTTTGAGAACAAACATGATTACAATATATCTGGACAAGTCATGTCCTTTATGAAGTATCCTCGATTGTGAACCAATTTATGATACTTTGTGCTAGAAATACTATTGCTCATATTCTTAACAACTTAAGAATAGAATTTCTAATAAAATATCAATGGACCTTTTCAATTACACATAAATCGATTATGTAAACAGAAAAGTGTAATTTCCTTTTTTTTTAATAAAATATGTACAAGATACATACAAAATGATATGCTCTATGGCATATTGTCGCAAGGACTTGCGGTTGCTGAACGATTCTCACCGAAGTGGGAAAAGTGAGGAGTCGCCACTTTAATTTTGAGAAAAATTAAAGAAAACCATTTGTAAAGATTAAAAACCACTTTGAAAATAGAGATTCTAGGTTCGGGGTCTGTACACAGGTAAAGAAGGTGTTAGGCACCTCACCTCGTCCCTCAAAGAGAGTAAGCAGATTTAATGTTGTGCTCTTCATAAATTGATAATTTGGGAGTTAGAATGATGATGTTAATCCTTTGTACGGATAAAAGGAATATTTGATATTTCACTATTTTGGGTTGCCCAAGAACACGAGAACATGAGATGACCCTTTAGTGAATAGGTGTTGTGTAATAGGTATTTAGGGGGGTTAATATGAATACTGAAGTTGTGATATTCTCAGGGGGGAATTTTTGTCCTATAAATATGAGTGCCTTGAGGAGAACTCTCCATCGAGCCTCAACCTAATACTCAGGATACTTTGGGAAGAACTCTCCCGCCGATCCCTTGGTGTATTAAGAATTTAATTCGAGAGCTCGGGTAAGAAATCTCCCCTAATCTCTTAGTATATTTTAGTTTGGATTTAAGCTTAGAGAATTCAGGTAAGAACTCTCTCCCAATCTCTTAATGTATTCTGTTAAAATTTAAGCGAAGGATTTCGAGTAAGAACTCTCCCTCGACCTCTATATATTTTATTAAGATTTTGGCTGAGAATTCGGGTAAGAACTCTCTCCTGATCTCTTAATATGTTGCATTAAAAATTAGGCTGAGTTTGAGTAAGAACTCTCCCCCGATCTTTTAATTTATTGCGTTAAAAATTAGGCTGAGATCGAGTAAGAACTCTCCCCTGATCTCTTAATTTATTGCGTTAAAAATTAGGCTGAGTTCGAGTAAGAACTCTCCTCTGATCTCTTAATTTATTGCGTTAAAAATTAGGCTGAGTTCGAGTAAGAACTCTCCCCTGATCTCTTAATATATTGCATTAAAAATTAGGCTGAGTTCGTGTAAGAACTCTCTCCCGATCTCTTAATATATTGAGTTTGGGTAAGAACTCCCCCCTGATCTTTTAATATATTAATAAGAACGGTGTTTTATAAGAACTTCGAAATAGAGATTTAGGTAAAGGGTCTTTCTTGGTCCCTTTTATAAGGGAATGAAATACCGAAGACACAGGAAACCCTTGTGTAAAGCTTTTCCTAGCCTATGGGACTTTATAACTAGATGGCGGACGATAGGCCGAACTCCTTGCCAATCTTCCGCATGATCGCCTTATCAGAACTCTTTGGTTCGTGACATCCGATCTCTTTTTAATCGCTCGCCCGAGATCCAAACTTGTCTTGATTCCCAATCTATTGTCTTATCGTCTAGGCTCATTCCAAGGCCCGATCTCATAACTTATTTGTTTAACCTAATCTTATTTCCGACTTATTTGACCTTTGCTACACCCTTTTTCCTTTACCATTTTCATTTATTCAGACCAAAAACTCTCATGTTAAAGTACTCCTGCCTATATTCTTTTAGAGTATTTACGAGTTGCCAATGACTCCAACGTCTACTCTTGAAAGGAATGAAAACGAGGTGATGATAAATGGAATTTACGAATGAATAAAAAGAAGACAAAGGAAATAACTACGGGCTAAGATAACCTATTCTGAGATTTTGTGTGACTGGATAAAAAACTTTAAAAGAAAACTTGAGAAAACAAACCGAGGATATTCGACAAAATGACAGTTTAGATGCTTACTTGTGGAAAGTTGGGGAAGTAGGCAAGCCAATTTCAGTATCCACAAATCTTAGAGAGCTGAGAGTAGACAGTCAAAGAGCTTGAGCTTACTCGAGGTAATAGGAATAAAGCGGAATGAGGTTGAGCTCGGAAGGCAATGCACAGATACTAAAGTGATGGGAATGAGGCGGAGTGAAGATATGTTCACAGGGTAGTGCACTGGTATAGAAAATGAAAATCACAGGATTTGGAGCTCTTTGAAATGAAATACTTCAGAAAACTGGTTTCTAAAGTTTTTCAATACTTTGAAAGCTCCGAATAACAAGCAGTAAGACTGAATTAAAGTCCAGAGTCTTTCCATGATAATCACTACCTTCTTCCTATAGTATTACATGTAGGTATTTATAGGAAATGGGTGTTCAAAATGAAGGGTCGAGATCTTATTAGGGGGAGACGGAAGGCCTAGATTCAAAAGGACATAATATGATGTCTAAGAATTAAAGAGAATCAAAATGGAGGGTTGGGATTCCGTTCAGAATATCTATCCTTTCTTCCCTTAATCTAACGGTCAAGGGTCTCGCCTTACGAAATAGATCCAAAGGCTAGGAATAAAAGGCACCGAATCTATCATCTGCTTTTGATCTGAGGGCTCTAGATTCATCCTTACAATTATAATCAACAGTGGAGATGGGGATGTACAGGGCTGCTTTAACCATTTGGCTTCTGGTGGCTAGAAGGGCGTCCTTACAAATGAGATGTATGGTGAGGATCTGATCATGCCTGCAATGCTTTAACTAACTCGGATCTGACGGTGAAGAGAGTTAATTGAAAGTTCTGACCAGAAGTTATTTAATCCCTCTGCGTTCTCCGATCTCTATAGGTCGTCTCCTGTTTCTTCCAATCTTATTGTGACTGATCCATCCTAAGATTATTATTCTGATCTCTATCTTCTTTTGCATCTGGTCTTTATATTTCCTGATCTCACTATTTTTCCAACCTCCTACTCAATCCGACCTGTATCGGTCAAAGCAATAAATTCTTTGGTTACCGATGAGCCCGCTTCGAGTTCCGCAATAAATGCCAGGGCCTTATATATATACAGCAATAGGAAATCACCTTCACACTTCACTTTTTCCTTTTTCAGTTTATTTTCGATGTGCTACTTCCCCAATTCTAGCTTTTCCAATGATAATTCTAATTATGATGGCCATTTTGATCTTTTTACGACTGTTTTCCTTTACCCCTCACCTGAAAATTTATGACCCCGGTGATTGGAGAGCCATGAGAACATCAACTAATGACAGCGAGAGAACTGGACTAATTTACCGATCAAAGTCGAAAGTGACGGCCGTGCCGATATAGAATCAGTCCATCGGTACAATCGATAGACCAATCTCGGACAAGAGGACTGCTAATTTCAATCTTGATGTCGATGATCGCCTCTTGAAGTTCATTTGGCTCCCAACCACATCGGGCGTCCCGACTATAGCTCGGTTCTGGTCAATGACATCGGTGATGACTTCGCTCAATATCATGAGAATATTTGTGGTTGGCTTTTTGATCAAACACATCTTTTGATTCAGCCACAAGACTAGGCTTTGACATAGGCCAGCATTCTGGGCTTCGGAGTAGTCTTAAGCTAGGTAGAACATAGTGCTGATTTTGAGAGATCGCCCAAATGATGTAATCAGATCTTTTGAGATCGCCCAAATGATGTAATCAGATCTTTTGAGATCGCCTAAATGATGTAATCTGATTTTTTGGAAATGAAATGAAATTTTTACTTGAATGTTTTTGTTTTGTTATTGCATTGGTTATTTTTTTGATCCTTAATAAGTGTACTTGATTTGATCCCTAGACGAACTCATAAACCGATCTTCTTTATTCAATCTCCTTTCTGTGCTTCTAGAATTTTCTCGGGGCACTGGTTAGATATCACTTATCGATGCAGCATTTAATGCACTAGCGGGTATAAATAGGGAGGGGGTAGCTATTCGCAAATCATGCCACTTTCATATTTCTCTCATCGATATCAAATTTTCTCTTATTTTTCAAGTTTTTTCGGCACCGACTAACACTCCGGTAAGAGCTTTAATCTTTTTTTGATCTATTTTCCTTTTTATTTTGTGAAAATGAGTGGTACCGAGGGTCAGAGAGCTGCGAGCCCGCTTTCCGTGCATATTTCGTGGACCTCGAAAGAAGGCGACGTGATTAGACCAAGCAGATGATCCAGCACAGCCATCATTCCAGTTACTGGTCCGGCTACCAGACCGAAGCGAGGAACGTCTTTAAGAAAGAAGAACCTGCCAGTTGATGAACTGTCGTCAGTCCTTAGAGAGACTGATCTCCAATCCATAAGTCAAAAATACAATCTGTGAATCAACTCTTTTGAACTGATCAGATGCAATGGCGATCTTCAGGCCGATCACTCCTTTGAAGAAGGCGATCTTATCATAGTGTACGAGGAGCAGCTGAAGTCCGAGCTCCGTTTTCCCTTGGATGGATTTTACAAGGCTGTCCTAAAATTCCACCATGTCTCGGTAGCTCAAGTGCATCCAAACTCCTGGCAGACTTTAGTAGCCTTCAAAGGTCTCTGCTGAGCCAAAAGACTGGAGCCCACGGTTAGGGTCTTTGCCGAGCTGCATAGGCTTGCCAGAAGAAAGGATGATGAATTCTAGTTTTTTCAGGCAAAGCCGAACTGTGGGCTTTTCACCGATCTCTCTTCTTCGCTGAAGAATTGGAAGGATCGATTTTTCATCCTTAGGAGAAAGGATCGAAATGGCTTTGAGGGAATCCCACGTAATTGAAATTATTTAGTCCCCCAAGTCCCTAAGAAGCTTACTTTAAATAAAGATGAAGACGCCATGGTGAAAGAATTAAAAACTCAGGCGGCCACCCATAAATATTCGTGCTTAGATGCGGTCATGGCCAAACTGAAATGGTGGATGATGTGGCTGATCTCCCATGAAGATTATGAGCTTCAACTTTCTGACCTCGGTCCTGCTACCGATATAATCCAGATCTCTAGTCTCTTAATCTTAGCTAACTCACTGACTTCTTCTTAGTGCAGGTATAGTGGGTGGTGACGCTTCCAAAGAGAGCCGCAAGCGAATGAGGAAGGTCTCCCGAAAGGTACGAGCGATGAAAGAGGCTACTACCACCACTGCTCAGACACCTCGACGAGACTTGGTAGAAGTACCGAGCTCCCCTCCTCGACCTCAGGAGCAGCCGGTCTCGAAAGTAGAGGTCGTCATCTCTCCACCTTAGTAGATCGAATGTCCACCTCCTCCGATCTCTTCTAATGTAGAAGGGGAGTCTTCTGGCCCTACTGTTAGAACACTCTCCCGAGGAGCTCAACTCCTTATCCAATCACTGGAAAGAAACCATTCAACTCGAGGGAATCCTAGTCTAGCCAAGGTCATGGGCGCTTCCATCTGTTTCTAAGAAGATCATAATCGGTTGGCTGAGGAGAGTATTGACGATATTCTAACTCAGACAATGAGTTTGGGCTTGGAGGCTATTGTAAACTAGCACGTGATAAGAGAAAAAGCCCACATCTTAAGGAAGGAAATTCTTAAAGCGGTCCAGGATGGGTCAACTACAAAGGCTCAGCTCTTCACTGCCAATGATCAAATTGTCAAACTGGAAGATCGGATGAAGTATTGCGAAGAGAGGATAGCTAAACTGGAGTGAGAACTTGAAGTCTCCTGGGCTGGTCGATCTACCGATCTTGCTCATTTTTCTGAGGAACTTCAGGCGAAGGAGGAGGAGCTCCAAGCAAAGGAGGAGGAGAGTACTACAAAAGAGGCTGGGGCATATGTGAACGCCCATAACGATCTCTTGTCCAAACTTAAGAAATGTTATCCTGAGGAGGACTTTTCCTGGTTGGATAAGCTCATCCCAGCGGCCGAAGAGGACAGCGATGAGGAACATGAGGGTGAGGAGAGAGAGAGGAATGTAATCGGGGAGCGGGGCGGAGAAGACCCCCCTTGCTAATTGACTTGTATATTTTTATTTTGAAATGAATTGAATTCTTTTATGTTCAATTTCTTGATAAGATCGGGAAGGACCCAAACCAAATTGTCTGAGTACTTAATTGATTGAATGCAGTTGAATATTAAACCTGAGAGCGACTATTAATCAAAAGATATCAAATTACTCTAAGAGATCGGAAAAATATTACATGTGAACATGAGATCAGATGAAACCCTGACCAAATATCGAATGGAACTTTAGAATATTAGAATTGCAAAGATTTGACACTGCCTTGAACTTTTAAAATCGAAACCATTATTAGACCAAATAAAAACCTTAACTCCATTTGAGGAATATCTGGGCAATTCAAGCGAGAAGCCTGATCACAACATTAATCAAAAGGAATTTTGTGGTATTCGTACATAGAGAGATCGGAGAACAACAGAGGCAAGATTGGATGTTCCAGAGATCCAATATTGACTCGAACTCATCTGATAAAGACCAAGGGATCGGAAAGCAATCTAACTTGAGCGTGAGATAGATTTGTTCCAGAGACGAGCCATCGGTAAGTTTGGAAAAGTTACCTATGATTAGGACATCGGTCGAGAACGGATAATAAAGTTTCAATTTAAAAAGAACCTTGCCTCGAAGGTCGGCCAAAATATGGTGTCTACACATATTACTAACAAAAACCCACCAAAATTCAAATAACTACACAATTCAGTTATAAAGCTTAAAACTAACATTTTTCAAAAATCATCCAAACCAACTTCAAACATGCCCCGCAGTCCTTAACGATGCTATTAAACTATTGTAAAAAGAATTATAATTTCTGGCTACCTACGAATATTTTATAGATTTTTATCCTAAGCCCAGTATTAGGTAAATAGGGCAATTTAGAGTTTGGATTACCTATGCCAATTTTGACACCTGGAACACATCTAGGGTTTCTGAAAATGATACGAAGCACTGTAATATTGACCCACTTCCGAAGAGGGTCCAGCAGCCAGCCTGTCTGGCTTGAAAATGTATTCCCGATCGCCAATGGAACTTCCTCAAAACGAGAATATCTACGCAAAGCCCACAACATCAGGAGTTAGAATATAATTTTTATTTAATTAAAAGTCTCATTAAAGACCCAAAAAATCACTGCTAAGTTCATGGGACCCATTGGATTTTTGGTATCAAAAAAATTCAAAATTATTGTCATTGCGAAGCACTCGACGAGTAGAGTGTGTTGTGGTCTTAGAATCTCAGTGAGGTTCACAGTTTGGGAGAAATCTAGCCCAAAAGTCAAAGTAGGCTAAAAATTCTCGGGCTTTATTTGCACAAACCGCCCGTTAAAAATTGGTGTTCTAGGTGTCTATGGAAAACTCTCGAAGAGTAGAATAAGATGGGAACAAGACTCCATAAGAAAAGGAGCAAATGCGTGGAGTTCCTTATGCAAATACAGTCGATAGTCTTATGTACGCTATAATGTGTACTATATCTGCTGTTCTATTGGACTTATTAGTAGACATTAATCCAATCCAAGACATCAATAGTGGAAAGTAGTTAAGTGAATATTGAGATATCTCAAAGGCACAACTAATTATTCATTATGTTATCAAGGAAAAGATTTAAAGGTTATACTGATGCTAATTTAGGAGGTGATTTGGATGAAAGGAAATCTACCTCAGGATATGTTTTCTTACTAAATAATGGTGTCGTATCTTGTAGTAGTAAGAAACAATCATTTATAGCCTTATCAACTACGCAAGCTGAATTGGTGGCACTTTTAGCTGTTATGCAAGAAGTTGTGTGGCTGAAACAATTCCTAGTACATTTGGGCATGTCAAATAGTATTATTGAATTAGTATTGGTTAATTATGATAGTTAAGTTGCAATAGCATACACTAAGGATCCTAAGTACCATGGAAAGACAAAGCATATTAATATAAAGTATAATTTTGTTAGAGATATGGTTGCAAAGAAAGAGGTGAACATGAAGTACATATCTATGCATGATATGGTAGCAAATCCCTTCACAAAATCTATAGCAAAGGAGGTTTATAATAGGCATGTCAAGTCATTGGAGTTGTGTAGATGTTAATGTACTTTATAATTTTTTTTCCAAACCTGTTCATGTAAATGACAATTATTAAATAATTAAGGTCATTTTTTGCCTAAATTATTCCATTTTTAATTTTATTATATATATATATATATATATATATATATAACATATTTTTGAAGAAGAATATTGAACAGATAAAAATATTGGTCTTTTCACACAGGCAATTGCCTTCGTTATTTAAAAAAAATAAGAAAGATGAGGCAATTATAAACTTATTATTATCTGGAGTGATAATATTGAGAGCTCAAAGTTTATGGTATTAATGTCATCCATTAGGAAATAATTAATAATATGTGATTAAATAATAGTATCTATTTTATATGTCGGATATGAGATCTGAAGAACATAAATTGGAGTAGAAATGTGAACTCAAAGTTAGATATTAGGAATATCTGAACTATTATCCCCATAGTATTTGAAATTATAAACATATACTCTATGGGAAAAAAGATAATACTGTGGTATATGATTCATACCATGTACACAATAAATGTCCAACTAGGGCAATACAAGTTTAATATCTAATTTGTATTGTGTGAAGGCCCAAGGGTTATAAGTAATCTTCACCTTATACCCTCATTACTCCAATCAGTTATGTGACACCCCTTACCCGTCTACAGTGTAGCCGAGTGAGGTATGTCACACCCGGTGCCGGAGCACCTTAATTTATCTTATAACATTTCCTAATAATCACATTTAATTTTATCAAATTAGGTCTAATTTATTTATCGAAGAAACCAATGGAGTTTCCATTAATTTATTAGTAATTTGTCGATTTCCACCTGTTAAAGTTTTCAACAATATAATCTCAAATAATGAAAATTCTTCATCATATTTTATTCCAGTACTTCATATTAAAGTCACAATCTCACAAATTTTAATTTATCATAAATAAATAAACTGCTACTCATAGATAAACAAAATATTCATTTACAATTTATTTACATAAATTACAATAATTGAAAAAGTTTATCATTTACAATACAAAATGAATACCTAACTACAAAATACAAAAACTACTAACAAGCGTAGTGGGTCCTACCAAAATGCACTGTAGATGTAGTGACACTGTACACAATGCAGATCTGACCCTCACCCAATCTGAGGTCTGCTGGGTTCTTGCTCTGTGTTTCCAGTACCTACACGTGGCAAAAAGTGACGTGTTAAGCAATACAGCTTAGTGGTGCCAATATAAAATAAAAATAAACTAAACTAATTAAATGTGCAGAAATTATGATATTATTTTATACAAACTAAATTTTTGATAATTATTCATAATATTATTAATTTTAGTATTTTTTGTGTTCATTATGTGGTTACAAATTATTAAGACTTATTTTGGTTGCCCAAGTAACCTATACCAATGACTGGATTGGATAAATGGGCAAATTGACACTAGATACCAAGTACCTCAGATCGTCAAACCATCGGTCACAAAGTGTCTGCCAGGTGTGCATCAGAATGGCTAATAAGCCATAATCATCATCGGGCACAAGGCCAAGTACATTAAGTGTATCAAAATGGCCAAAAGCCATAATATTACAAAATGGCATTATATGCCATAAATCACGAAATGGCATGAGCCATATGCAGTACTGCTATCAAAACCTTATTGGCATGCCAACCTATCCAAACCAATCATACCAGGCATACTAGGGCATATTACAAAGTTAATTATTTAATTCTTTGCATTTGAGGTTTGGTGGTTACTGTTCACCTTACAATTCATATAAAAATGTTGACTTTTTTATAATTAATAGGTAGGCAAGTTCTAATTGTACTAAAATACCACATTTTGGGTTTTACATTTGTTGGCATTGGTTGCCAATTTTAATTCAAAGCTTATTAGAAGTTATTTCAAATTTTCAGATTTGGTCACTTAGGTTTACTATTCTATTAGACTAATCTACAGTGAGAATTTAGCTAAAATTCCTTTATCAAAGTTGTTCCTTAATATATCTACTTTAATTTCCTTTTAGAATCACTCCATTTGGAGTTTTGTAGCTCAAGTTATGGCATTTTTACCATAACTGGCCAAATTGGTCCATTCCCAGAATTTCTAGGCAGAATTTGGTTCTGGCAGCTTTGGTATTCTAAATTTGGCTAGCAATTTGAATTAGTTATGGTAATAATTTGAGTTTCTATTCTTTATGAAAGTTGTTCTACATTGTCTATGATTTCCATAGGTTTAAAACTCAGGTCATTCGGATCTCTCTACACAAAGTTATGGCCATTTGACCAAACACTATTCAGTTGGTCATTTTTCCAGGTCCAGATTTAGTTACCCGGATTTAGGAAAATTTTAGGTCACTCTAAGTTAATTTTATGGACAAGATCTCTTCATCAAAGTTGTAGCATCATGTATCTAGTTTCACCTCCAATTGGCCTTGTACCAATTGATGCTACACAAATCAACTTATGGCTGCCCAAATCCACTGGACTCAAGTCCAAAATTCCCAACTCATAGGCAGCCTATACAATTCACAATCCAATTCCATAACCAACACCATTTTTAGGTTCAACCATACCAAAAGGTCACTAATTGACCTTAACATCATCAATTCCACAACAATTGAACAAATCCCCAATTTCTAATTCAAAACCCTAGCTCCAATTCAAGGTTCACACAACACATATCCATTAAGCATATTAATCCATTTCTAATTTACGTCTACACATCAAATACTATTTCTAAACTATTTTTAAATCCATCAAACCATCAAACTACCACTCCCATAAAGCTGGCCAAAATTCTATAAAACTCAATTATGCATGTTTACTTCACTTTTCATCAATTTTCACCCTAACTCAACTTGAATTCATGTTTAAAAGAACCTTGAATTTAAGGAATTTCATTCTTGTCCAATCTTCACTTTCTCCTTGATTCTTGGCAGCCAAACATCTTAGCAAGGTTGGGTGACAAGTTTTAGTGAAGAAATTTATGGATTTTGTGGTGAGATTTCAAGGTTTAGCAAGGTGGATGGAAGAACAACAATGGAGGGAGGTGAGAGATGAGTTTCGGCCAGCTGAAAGAATGAAGAAGATGGTTCAATTTTTAGTCTTCTTTATCTTCTTTAATATACCTTAATTATGTTTGTCAAAGTGTAATTGGCTAGGAATTTTTAATTGCACCACTTTTACATATGCATGATGTCATAATTGGAATTTTAATTTCTTTTTCTTTTTCTTTTCCTTTCTTCTTTCTTTACTTATTTTTAATTAAATTTTTAGCAATATTTATTCACATTTTAAGTCACATACCTCACTTATTTAAATGGACAAGTTGGTCAAAAATCATCTCTGAAGGTGAAATGACCAAAATGCCCTTTTTTGTGCTTAATGAGTTAAAATTATCTGTACCTATTTACAAAATTTTCTTAGCATTTTTTTAGCATTCTATTGCTATCTAAGGCTCAATAACTCTTCAGTGGAGTCTCAAAAATTATTTCACAGGGTTTTCCCACGAGTCTATGGTCGGTAACTGTCTTTACAGTGGCTTCCCGTTAGGTCACCCATCACTGTAGCTACGGCTCATTTAACCTTAGTGTATTTCATTACTTAAATTTTTCCTTAATTTTTTTTATCATTATTTAGTTTATTTATGACTCCTCACTCTAATTTAAATATACTTCCAGACATTCTAGCTGTCCGGACAGACTTTGGTCACCGGAACAATAGGATGTACGAACAATCTTAAGTGAGGGCGTTACAGCTCTTTCCCTCTAACAAAAATTTTGTCATTGAAATTTACCTGATGCAAACAGTTGATGGAACTATTGCCTCATTGTCTCTTCGCTTTTCCAGGTTGCCTCTTCGGTGTTGTGGTGCCTCCAAAGCACTTTCACTAGTGGAATCTGCTTGTTCCTCAATTCCTTTACTTCCCGAGCCAAGATCCTTATTGGTTCGTCTTTATATATCAAATCTGGTTGTATTTCATTCTTTTCTATGGAGATAATATGTGAAGGGTCTGATCTGTACCTTCTCAGCATTGACACATGAAACACATTGTGGATCTTGTCCAGCTCTGGTGGTAAAGCTAACCTGTAGGCCATTGGACCCGCACGTTCAATGACTTCATATGGGCCAATGAACCTAGGGCTTAACTTATCCTTTCTTCCAAATCTTAATACCTTCTTCCATGGTGAGACTTTGAGAAACACCTTGTTGCCAACTTCATATTCTATATCCTTTCTCTTCAAGTCAGCATAAGATTTCTATCTGTCCAAGGCAATCTTGAAATTGGCTTTTACTAATTTAACCTTTTCCTCAGTCTGTTTTACTAGGTCTGGTCCCACAAGCTTATCTTCACCCAATTCTGTCCAACATAGCATTATTCTACACTTCCTCTCATACAATGCTTTATACAGAGCCATTTGAATGCTAGCTTGGTAGTTATTATTATAGGCAAATTCTGCCAGTGGGAGGTATTTGTCCCAACTTCCCTTAAACTCAATAACACAACTCCTTAGCACATCCTCAAGGACCTATCAGATATTTCATGTTATTATTATCATTTCAATTTATTATTTGTAATGACTCAATGATTTTCAAAGTTTACCTAAATTACTCGTTCCGACTGTCCATCCATTTGAGGATGAAAAGCCGTGTTAAAATGGAGTTGTGTGCCCAAGGCTTCTTGCAACTTCTTCCAAAATCTTGATGTGAACCTCAGGTCTCTATCAGATATGATAGAAAGTGGAATTCCATGCAGTCTAACTATCTCACTAATATACATTTCTGCTAGCTTCTCCAGTGGATAGTCAGTTCTAACTGGCAGAAAATGGGCTGACTTGGTTAATCTATCTACTATCACCCATACTGTATCATGTTTCTTCTAGGTGAGAGGTAGACCACTTACAAAGTCCATGATGACCCGATCCCATTTCCATTCAGGTATGCTTATGGGTTGTAACAAACCTGATGGAACTTGGTATTCTGCCTTAACTTGCTGACATGTCAAGCATCTTGTCACATAGTCAGCTATGCCTTTCTTCATAGCAGGCGACCAATAATGAGGCTTCAGATCATGGTACATTTTTGTGCTTCCTGGGTGCATAGCGTAAACACTGGTGTGTGCCTCTTTTAGAATACTGGTCTTCAATTCCCTATAATCTGGTACACACACTCTTCCTTTGTAATACAAACACCCGTCTTCTTTCACCTCATACTCAGGTTTCCTTCCCCTCTATGATTCTACCCATAATAATCATTAGCTTCTCATCTACCTTCTAAACATCTTGTATCTACTGTAGCAGATTTGGTTTCACTCGCTGTAACATCCTCCCGGTAGCAACTCCGTACATTCTACTGTTTCGGTGACCGGTGTCGGTCCGGACAGCTAGAATGTCCGAAAAAATATTTAAACTAAAGTCAGGAACCATAATTAACTCAAATATTAACAAGAAAAATTTAGTAAAAATTTTAGAAATAAAATACAACCAAGTCAAATGAGCCGGTGCCCAAGCGATGGGTAACCAGAGGTAAGTTGCGGTTCTCGTAACTAGGAGCCCTAGACCCGAGGAAAAATTCATAAAATAATTTTTGGGACTCCAGAGAAGGGTCATTGAGGTTCCTATGGCATTAGAATGCCAAGAAAATATTTAGAAAAATTTTTCAATCGGTACAGACAATTTTGACCCGTTAAGCCAAACGGAGGGCATTTTGGTCATTTCGCCTTCAGAGGTGATTTTTGGCCGACTTGTCCAATTAAGTAAATAATTAATATGACATAAAATATGAATAAACATTACTAAAAATGAAATTGGAAATGAGTAGTGGATAAAAGAAAAGGAAAATGAAATAAAAAGCAATTTATGACATCTTGATGATGTCATTTAAAAGCCATAACCAATCACAATTAAGTAACCATTTGACTAATTAATAAAAGAGATAAATAAAGACCAAGGAAGACCAAAAACAAGCAGCCATCTTCTTCTTCAAAACGTGATCCTCTCCTCCATAACCCTCCATGGAAGTTTTCTTTAATTACTTCCATTTTCCCATGAATTTGCACTATAAAACCCTAAGTCCCTTCACTAAAAACTTGTCTCTACCTCTTGGGAAGTGTTTGGCAGCCTAGAAAAGGAAGGAAAGTGAAGTTTTAGCTTGGAGAAATCTGCCCTACAAGAGGTTAAAGTGAGGTTAGTGCCTATTATGCATACATCTTTCTCTTTCCATGATTAGAGACCTAAAATAAGCAAGAATTTGTGAATTAAATGAATGGAATTTATGTGTATGTATACAATGAATTTTGGCAGCCCTAGGGAGGAACAAGATTAAGTGTTTTTGATGGACTTAGAGTGGACTAAAGATGATGTTTAAGGTATATATATATATGTATGATGAATTGGTGTGCTAACTAAGGTAATTGGTGTAATCCTTGAAAATGAGCTAGGGTTTGGGAGTGAAACTTGGATTTAGCTTGGGAAATTATTAGAGAACATTTTAATGGTCAATTAGTGACCATTTTAGGTAAGTTGGCCATAAATTGGACTGAAATGTAGCATGGCAAAGTGAAGGAGCATGCTGCCTTGTGAGTGCAGCAGGGTGACTGAAATTTCAGTCCACTTGGACTACCATAGCTTGGGCTGTGTTGGTCCAATTGGTGTTTGGCCAATTGGACATGAAACTAGGCTTATAATGGCACATTTTTGCTGAAGAAACCATGCCCAAAAGACCAAAGCAAGAGGACCAAAAGTTGGCCCCAATCCGGATACCCTGCAAACAGCCCTTGCAGAATGACCAAATGAACAGTAACTGTTCATTTGGCCATAATTCACTGTAGAAATGGTCAATTGATATGAAATTTTTATAGAAACAAGTTAAGACATAGATAAACAACTTTCATGAAGAAACCTACCCCAAATTATGACCAGAACCTAATCAAATCATTGAGCAAAGTGAAGTTTACTGTACTGAGATTTCCAGAATTTTCATTTGAGCAGCAATGTTTGGAGGACTATAACTCTCTCTAGAAAACTCGGATTTAGGCGATTCTTGAACCAATAGAAACCTAAGGCATAGTAGAACATTTCATATGAAAAAAGTTAGATCAAATTAGGAACTTAACTTGATCAAATTACTGACCAAAGTTGGATCAAAATCTGCCAGAACCCATGATAGCAAAGATGAATAAAGAAACTTATTTTGGCCATAACTTGAGCCAAAAAACTCCAAATGGAATGATTCAAAAAAAGAAATTCAACTAGACAAAATAAGGAACATTTTCTATGAAGGAAGTTTTGTCAAATTCCAACAGTAAATCAACCAATGAAACAGTGCAACTTCGGAGCGCCAAAACCGAAAATTGGCAATGTTGCCAAAATGACCTAAGCTTTGAGAAAGTGACCAAAACCAACAAGTTTTAAATGAAAAATGTAGTATGTTTGAAGTGCCAAAGTCAATGTACATATTTTCTATGCAAAAGTCAACATTTTAGTTGACTAATGAAGTGAATAGTGACATGAAAACTTGAAATAAGCTTGGAAATGGATTTGGTAATTGATTCCAACAAGTTTTAAATGCAAAATGTGGTACATCGGGAGTGTTAAAACCAATGTACCTATTGTCTATCCAAAAGTCAACATTTTTGTTGACCAATGAGGTGAATAGTGACACCAAAACTTGAAATTCAAAATTTGAAATTAGAAATGCATCTAGGGGACTTTAAATTGCAATTGGCAATTAATACTAGCAAATGTAAAAATCAAAATGTGGGCTCTTGGTGTAATTAGAATTAACATATTCCTTAAGTTTGAAAAATTCAACATTTTGGTTGACTAGTAAGGTGAATAGTAATCGAAATGATTAGCAAACTAAGATGAAGACCTAGAACTAATTCTAAGCTTAAATGCTTAGAATTGTATGACAAATGTGGACTATGTATCTTAGTCAAAATTGTTAAAAGGAAATTAAGACCATAAATTGAAATCCATGAAATATTCATGGATTACTCGAAACATGAAAAATAAGTCACCTAATTGATGTGAATAGATAGTTAGGGCTTATATGCCCATCACAAATGGAATTCATAAAATATTAGTAACTCAACTTGAAATATAAAATTTGTAATTACATAAGTAGATTTTTGAATGTATAAATGAGAAAGGAATGTATGAAATGAAATTTAACTAAATGGATTGTTGAGTATAAATAGGATGAGGTTTAGATTAGGGATTATGTTTCCATTACAAATAAGGTAATAACACCTTGTATGAGTTATGAATTCATATAAATATTGTAATGAATAAATGAATCACATAAAAATATAAATGAAACATTAGTTCTTATTATTGTAAAGAGGAGAAGTATTTTGAGTACAATGGTATAAAAGGATAATTGATGTGAATTGTGATCATATAAATGATCAAATGAATGTATGAATTATGATTGAAATTTATCATGAAATAATGAAGTCATAAAGCACAATATATTAATATTTTAAAGTATCAAATGCCCTAGTATACCTAACAAGATTGGTTTGGATAGTTTGGCATGCCAGTAGGGTATTGTTTTAGCAGTACTGCGAAAGGCTTTATGCCTGTATTCATGGCTTTATGCCCGTATGCATGGCTTTTATGCCCGATTATGTGATATCATGGCTTTTTAGCCATACTGACTGCATACATGGTTGACGTTCTGCGTCCCATGGTATGACGGCCCGAGGCACCGCGGTGTCCAGTGCCAACGACCCATTATCGATCCGATCGTCTAGTATAGGTTACTTGGGCGATCAATTAAAGTATTGTTCAATTCAGCACTAAGTTAAGTTAAGTATAATGAAAATCCATACAATTAAATTAAGTATTGAATGAATAAGCAAAAGAGATTAGCAAAAGAAACATAACAAAAATATAAATTGCGTAATCTGCAGACTTGAAATACAATACAGATAGAATAAATTATATACCTGCTAGTATTACTGAAAAGTTATAACTAAGCACTTCCAAAGAGGAACAAACTAGTATATAAGATCGTTGATACTAGAAATACCATACCAAATTAAATTGATTCTTGAGTATCTGAATTATCATTTATTTCTTTCTTTACTTGTATATATTATTTGTGGTTATATTATTGCACCACTAAGCAGAAATGCTTAGCGCGATGGAATTGCTTCCTCGCAGTATCAAGGTAAAACCAGTAGACTGTCGACTGAGATTTTTGGAGTCCAGATCTGCAGAAGTGTCAGAAGAGTTCAAGATTGTCACCTCCTCAGCAATGCATGTAGATAGGGCTCATTTTATATATGTTATGTATATTGTTCATTTCTAGCACATTGTAAATTATTTGTATATCTTGTACAAAATAAACTCATGTAATTAACCTATGAATTATGGAAGCTATTCAAAGTAAGTATTTTAGTATGTGAATTGAATTTGAGTTATAATGAGATTATACTTGTGAATATTGAGATATTGAAAATCTAATGAGATTTACGAGAAACTGATAATCCGCATTGAGATACATTATGTTTGAAAATTTTTGAGACTATTAAGTTTGAGAAATTGAGTATATATTGAAATTGTCTTTGTGAGTTGGAAGAATCATAGTCCAAATTACAGCCGATACTTTGTCGGATTATCGTTAAAATTTTTGAAATTTCCAACTTAGTTAGATTTTGATAAAAGTAAAAATAGCCTAAATCTTCAATAAAGTTTTTGAATAAATAAATCAAGGACTGTAATGAAATCAGATAAAATAGAGTGCTCCGGCACACTGAGTGGCATAACTTACTCAGCTACACTGTAGTCGGGTAAGGGGTGTCACACTCGCAACTCAGTCAAAATAGCTCCATCCCGAGCTAAGGACAAAAGGACATTCAGTGATCTCAAAGCAACAATGGACTTTCTACTCAAGGCATCAGCAACTACATTTGCCTTCCCAGGATGATAGTCAATTACACAATTATAATCCTTCAGGAACTCAATCCATCACCTCTGTCTAAGGTTGAGCTCCTTCTGGGTTGGTAAATATTTCAGACTTTTGGTGGTCTGTGTATATGTAACACTTTTCACCATACAAGTAGTGTCTCCATATCTTCAGTGCAAATATTATCGCTGCTAACTCCAGATCATGGGTGGGGTAATTCTTTTCATGTGGCCTTAGCTGCCTAGAAGCATAGGCAACCACTTTCCCCTCTTGAATCAGAACACACCCTAACCCATTATAGGAAGTATCATTGTAAACCACAAAGTCTTTTCTCGACATTGGCTGTGTTAACACTGGTGCCTCTATCAACATAGTCTTTAACCTCTCAAAACTGGCTTGACATCTATCATTCCAGTCAAATTTTATATTCTTGTGTAGCAACTTGGATAGTGGAGTACCTGTCAGAGAAAACCCCTTCACAAACCTTCTGTAATACCCAGCTAGCCCCAAGAAACATCTGACTTCAGTTGCATTTCTGGGAGGCTTCCACTCCATCACTGCTTCAATCTTCTTGGGATCCACTCTAATCCCATCAGCTGATACTATATATCCAAGAAAGGAAATTTCATTCAACCAAAAGTCACACTTGGACAGCTTAGCATATAGCTTCTTCTCTCTCAATATCTGCAGAACAATCTGTAAGTGCTCATCATGTTCTTCTCTATGCTTAGAATACACCAGTATATCATCAATGAAGACCACTATACACTGATCTAGGTATGGATGGAAGATACGGTTCATAAGGTTCATAAAAGCTGCTATTGCATTTGTTAAACCAAATGGCATCACTAAAAATTCATAGTGCCCATACCGGGTTCTGAATGCAGTCTTAGGCACATCTGCATCCTTTACCTTTAGCTGATGATACCTTGATCTGAGATCAATTTTAGAAAATACGCCTGCTCCCTTCAATTGATCAAACAAATCATCAATTCTTGGCAATGGATACTTGTTCTTCACAATCACTTTGTTCAACTGCCGGTAGTCAATGGACAGTCTCAATGTCCCATCCTTCTTTTTCACAAACAGCACCGAAGCTCCCCACAGTGACATGCTGGGGAGTATGAACCACTTATCCAGTAACTCCTGCAACTGGATTTTCAACTCCTTCAATTCAGTGGGTGCCATCCTATAAGGAGCAATGGAGATTGGTGCTGTACCCGGCATTATCTCAATAGCAAATTCTACTTCCCTTTCTGGTGGCAAACCAGGTAATTCTTCAGGGAAGACATCAGGGAAATCACTTACAATAGGTATATCACACAGATCAAGTTTAGCATGCCTAATATCAACCACGTGTGTCAAGTAAGCTTCACAGCCTTTTCTCATCAATTTCCTTGCAGCAGTGGCTGAAATGACATTAGACAGAAAATCTGCCCTTTCCCCCACGACTGTTATCTCATCATTCTCAGGAGTTTTCAATGTAATTCTCTTCAATCTACAATCCACTATTGCCTGATGATATGATAACCAATCCATTCCCAAGATCACGTCAAACTCGTGGAATGGCAATTCAATTAGGTCTGTCGAGAACTCATACCCCTAAATCCTCAACGGGCAACCTTTGCACACTCTATTTACCACCACACTGTGGTCTAGTGGGTTAGTGACTAGGATATCTTGGTCACTTACCTCTACTTAAGTTCCCCTCTCCATAGGTAACTCAATGTAAATATATGAATGTGTTGATCCTGGATCCACCAATGCATGCACAGGTATGTCATAAAGAGAGAACATACCCCTGATGACATCTAGAGTATCCTGCTCCTCCTGAGCCCTTATAGCATACGCCCTTACTGGTGCCCTGGCCTCTTAGCTGACTCTGATGTCAACCTCTGTCAAGTACCAATTGGTTCAGATTTACTCGGCCTTCTATCCCTTTGAGTTGCAGAGGCAGGTCTGTCTACTTGTACTGGAGCAGCTATAACAGTCTTTCTTAGGCAATCTCTGATCTGATGCTCAGTAAACCCACATTGGAAGTAACCCCCAGTCATCCGCCAACATTCACCTTTGTGCCACTTATGGCAGTGTGGACACGCTGAAGAGGCTGCTAGGGCTGGGCCCCTAAACATCGTCCCTGGAGAGCTGCCCACTGATGGTGTGGACTGACCTCTCCTAGGTGTAAACTGAAATCTAAGCCTCTGGGATTGGCCTTGACATTATGTCTGACTCTGGCCCTCAGATTGAGGACCTTTGAACTTCTTACCAGGTGCAGGGGAAGAACTAGTCTGACTCAGACCTCTTTTCTGCTGTCTATCTCTTCTATTATGTTCATTAATTCTGACTTTTTCCACTTTTAGTGCAGCTTTAATCAATTTAATGAAGTCTGTAATCCCCAAAGCTGTTATCATGAGTTTGATATTATCGTTTAACCCTTCCTCAAATCTTTAGCACCTCTCAGCTTCTGTAGGAACTATCTCTCTTCCATATCGACTCAGTCTGACAAATTCTCTTTCATACTCTGCCACTGACAACTGCCTCTGCCTTAGACTGATGAATTCCTTTCTTCTCTCTTCCAAGTATACATTACTAACATACTTCTTTCTAAACTCTGTGAAGAAAAATTCCCATGTGATCTGATCTGGCTGCACCTCCCTGGATATTGTGTCCCACCATTGATAAGCATCATCCTGAAGCAGGGACACAACACCCTTTAGGTTTTTCTCTAGGGTGCAGTGAAGTTGTGTCAGTACCCGTTCTGTTATATCTAGCCATTTTTCGGCTGTTGGAGGGTCATCTTCCTTTTTTCCCAGGAAATTCACAGCCCCAGTCATTTGTCTGAAAAATTTAGCCATTTACTAAAACAAGGCCTACTGAGGCTATGTAGGGGCCTCTTGTGCTAGTGGAGTAGGTTCTCCCCTACCTTCAGCTTCAGCCATGGGTGAAGCATGGCTCTCCACCTCTTCCTCTACCACTCTCTGTGATGTTGGTTCCATATCCTAACCAAAATAATCAAAGACAAACAGATCTGCATTAGTGTCACCTCAATTCTTACAAATGCAATGCATGGTATGTACTCTATCTAGACCCAGAAATGCCTAAACCGTGCTTTGATACCACTAAATGTGACACCCCTTACCCGTCTACAGTGTATCCGAGCAAGGTATGCCACACCCTGTGTCGAAGCGTCTTAATTTATCTTATAACATTTCTTAATTATCACATTTAATTTTATCAAATTAAGTCTAATTTATTTATCGGAGAAATCGACGGAGTTTCCCCTAATTTTTTAGTAATTTGTCGATTTCCACCTGTTAAAGTTTTCAACAATATAATCTCAAATAAAGAAAATTCTTCATCATATTTTATTCCAGTACTTCATATCAAAGTCGCAATCTCACAAATTTTCATTCATCATAAATAAATAAACTGCTACTCATATATAAACAAAATATTCATTTACAATTTATTTACATAAATTACAATAATTACAAAAGTTAATCATTTACAATATAAAATGAATACCTAACTAAAAAATACAAAAACTACTAACAAGCGTAGTGGGTCCTACCAAAATGCACTGCAGATGTAGTGACACTGTACATAATGCAGATCTGACCCTCACCCAATTTGAGGTCTACTGGGTTCTCGCTCTGTGTCTCCAGTACCTACACGTGGCAAAAAGCAACGTGCTAAGTAATATTGCTTAGTGGTGCCAATATAAAATAAAAATAAACTAAACTAATTAAAAATGCAAAAATTATGATATTATTTTATGCAGACTAAATTTTTGATAATTATTCGTAATATTACTAATTTTAGTACTTTATGTGTTCATTATTTGGTTACAAATTATTAAGACTTATTTTGGTTGCCCAACTAACCTATACCAGTGATTGGATTAGATAAATGGATAAATTGACACTAGGTACCAAGTACCTCAGGCCGTCACACCATTGGTCACAAAGTGTCTGCCAGGTGTGCATCAGAATGGCTAATAAGCCATAATCATCATCGGGCACAAGGTCAAGTACATCAAGTGTATCAAAATGGCCAAAAGCCATAATATTACAAAATGGCACTATATGCCATAAATCATGAAATGGCATAAAGCCATATGCAGTACTGCTATCGAAATCCTATTGGCATGCCAACCTATCCAAACCAATCATACTAGGCATACTAGGGCATTTTATAAAGTTAATTATTTAATTCTTTGCATTTGAGGTTTGGTGGTTACTATTTACCTTACTATTTATACAAAAATATTGACTTTTTCATAATTAATTTGTAGGCAAGTTCTAATTGCACTAAAATACCACATTTTGAGTTTTACATTTGTTGGTATTGGTTGCCAATTTCAATTCAAAGCTCATTAGAAGTTATTTCAAATTTTCAGATTTGGTCACTTAGATTTACTGTTCCATTGGACCAATCTACAGTGAAAATTTGGCTAAACTTTCTTCATCAAAGTTGTTCTTTAATGTCTACTTTAATTTCCTTTTTAAATCACTCCATTTGGAGTTTTATAGCTTAAGTTATGGTATTCTTACCATAACTGGCCGGATTGCTCCATTCCCAGAATTTCTGGGTAGAATTTGGTTCTGGTAGCTTTGGTATTCTAACTTTGGCTAGTAATTTGAATTGGTTATGGTCAGAATTTTCTACATAAAGTTAAGGCCATTTGACCAAACACTGTTCATTTGGTCATTTTTCTAGGTCCAGATTTGGTTACCTGGATTTAGATAAATTTTAGGTCATTCTAAGTTGATTTTCTGGATAGGATCTCTTCATCAAAGTTGTAGCATTATGTACCTAGTTTCACCTCCAATTGGCCTTGCACCAATTGAAGCTACACAAATCAACTTATGGCTACCCAAATCCACTGGACTCAAGTCCAGAATTCCCAACTCATAGGCAGCCTATCCAATTCACAATCCAATTCCATAACCAACACTATTTTTAGGTTCAACCATGCCAAAAGGTCAATAATTGACCTTAATATCATCAATTCCACAACAATTGAACAAATCCCCAATTTCTAATTCAAAACCCTAGCTCCAATTCAAGGTTCACACAACACATATCCATTAAGCATATTAATCCATTTCTAATTTATGTCTACACATCAAATACTATTTATAAACTATTTTTAAATCCATCAAACCATCAAACTACCACTCCCATAAAGCTGGCCAAAATTCTATAAAACTCAATTATGCATGTTTACTTCACTTTTCATCAATTTTCACCCTAACTCAACTTGAATTCATGTTTAAAAGAACCTTGAATTTAAGGAATTTCATTCTTGTCCAATCTTCACTTTCTCCTTGATTCTTGGCAGCCAAACATCTTAGCAAGGTTGGGTGACAAGTTTTAGTGAAGAAATTTATGGATTTTGTGGTGAGATTTCAAGGTTTAGCAAGGTGGATGGAAGAACAACAATGGAGGGAGGTGAGAGATGAGTTTCGGCCAGCTGAAAGAATGAAGAAGATGGTTCAATTTTTAGTCTTCTTTATCTTCTTTAATATCCCTTAATTATGTTTGTCAAAGTTTAATTGGCTAGGAATTTTTAATTGCATCACTTTTACATATGCATAATGTCATAATTGGGATTTTAATTTCATTTTCTTTTTCTTTTCCTTTCTTCTTTCTTTACTTATTTTTAATTAAATTTTTAGCAATATTTATTCACATTTTAAGTCATATACCTCACTTACTTAAATGGACAAGTTGGTCAAAAATCATCTCTGAAGGTGAAATGACCAAAATGCCCTTCATTGTGCTTAATGAGTTAAAATTATCTGTATCGATTTATAAAATTTTATTAGCATTTTCTTGGCATTCTATTGCCATCTAAGGCTCAATAACTCTTCACTAGAGTCTCAAAAATTATTTCACAAGGTTTTCCCTTGGGTCTAGAGTCGGCAACTGTCTTTACAGTCGCTTCCCGTTAGGTCACCCATCGCTGTAGCTAAAGCTCATTTAACCTTAATGTATTTCATTACTTAAATTTTTTTCTTAATTTTTCTTATTATTATTTAGTTTATTTATGACTCCTCACTCTAGTTTAAATATAGTTCCAGACATTTTAGTTGTTCGGATAGACTTTGGTCACCGGAACAGTAGAATGTACGGACTATTTAAAGTGAGGGCGTTACAAGTTACTCGAGAATTAATTTAGTGCTTGCTATCTTAGTTTTGTTACCAAAGGATTATGGATGATTCGATTTAGTGGGACATTACTGGAAAAGCAAATTAAATTAAAGTCAAAAGTACCTTGAGACGAGGAAGATCATTATATTATTATCGCATTAAGTTGTATTCATTGATCGATCAATTATTTTTATTTGGGATAGACAAAATTATGAACTCAATATTATGAAAAGGAGATTGTGAGGGATTTGAATGTGATAAATAATCTAAGGTACTGCATATTGCATCTGTAAGATTTTGTCCGGTAATTAATATTACTATATGGGCTAAAATTAATTCCTTTAATGCGCCCAATATTAATTGATATTTACTTTAATTAATACAAATCCTAATTATACAAGGATTACTTTAATTGAAGTAAATCCTAATTCTAATTGTATAAGAATGTTTGATGGACGTACCAGATTAAGTCTTGGATATATATATATATATATATATGAGCTAGTCCTCTCTCTACCCATAAGGTCAGGCACATTCTCTGTGACAGCCCTCACCCGTCTACAGTGTAGTTAAGCAAGGCATGTCACACAGAGTGCCAGAGCACCTTAACCTATCATTTTTTTTTATATAAAAAGAGTTTATGTAAAGTTTATACCATTTATACCATTTCTTAAAAATTTGATTCATTTTGAAATTTCCAAAAATTTTACAGAAAATCCAGCAGAGTGCCGTCTATAAAGTGAAAAAATAGTTTTTCTGAACCTATTAAAAATACTCCCAATATATCATTTATATCATTAACTCCACTAATCATCAACACAAGTTCACCACTTCTTGATAATCTCTGTAACACCCTCCCTGTACCAACTCCGTACATTCTACTGTTCCGGTGACCGGTGTCGGTCCGGACAGCTAGAATGTCCGGAAAAATATTTAAATTAAAGTCAGGAACCATAATTAACTCAAATATTAATAAGAAAAATTTAGTAAAAATTTTAGGAATAAAATACAACCGAGTTAAACGAGCCGGTGCCCAAGCGATGGGTAACCAGAGGGAAGTTGCGGTTCTCGCAACGAGGAGCCCTAGACCCTGGAGAAAAATTATAAAATAATTTTTGGGACTCCAGAGAAGGGTTATTGAGGTTCCCATGGCATTAGAATGCCAAGAAAATACCTAGAAAAAATTTTCAATCGGTACAGACAATTTTGACCCGTTAAGCCAAACGGAGGGCATTTTGGTCATTTCGCTTTCCGAGGTGATTTTTGGCCGACTTGTCCAGTTGAGTAAATAATTAATATGACATAAAATATGAAGAAACATTACTAAAAATTTAAATTGAAATTGAGTAGTGAAGGAAGAAAAAGAAAATGAGAAAAATGCTTATTAATGACATCATGAAGATGTCATTTAAAAACTATAACCAATCCTATTTAAACAACTAATTAACCAACAAATAAAAAGGACTAAATAAAGACCAAATTAACAAAAATGCAGCAGCCATCTCCCTTTCAAGAAAACCAGCCGAAACATACCTAGAACCACCTCCATTGATTTTCAATCCAAACCTTAAATTCCCTCTTCATTTCACCCTAAAACCCTAGAGATCTTTCACTAAAATTTGCCCTAGCACCTTGCTAAACCTTTTGGCAGCCAAGAAGGAGAAAGAAAGTGAAGTTTAGGGGCTTGGGAAATTCTGCCACTCAAGGTTAGTGCTACACTTTCATTTTCACTCTTTTAATCTTAGTTAGAACATCATTTTGAGCTAAGAGATTTTAAGAATTGAAGTAAATTATATGTGTTAAGGGTACTTTCAATTTTCGGCAGCCCTATGGAAGGATGAGTTTGATTGTTTAATAAACTTAGAGTGGCTAGAAATGATGGTTAAGGTATTAATATGCATGGATATTGAACTAAGTATGTTAATTAAAGTTTATGAGCAAATTGATTTGGACATTAGGGTTTGGAAAGGTGAAAATGTGACTTGGCTTAGGAAATTGTTAGAGAACTTTTTAATGGTCAATTAGTGACTATTTTAGGTAAGTTGACCATAGAATGGACTGAAAAATAGGATTGCAAAGTGAAGTTGCAGGCTGCCCTAGGACAGCAGCAGAGGGACTGAAAATTCAGTCCACTTGCACTGCCATAACTTGGGCTGTGTTGGTCCAATTGGTGTTTGGCCAATTGGACATGAAACTAGGCTTATAATGGCACATTTTTGCTGAAGAAACCATGCCCAAAAGACCAAAGCAAGAGGACCAAAACTTGGCCCCAAATCCGGATACCCTGCCACTGCTTCTGCAGAATTGACCAAATGAACAGTAACTGTTCATTTGGCCATAACTCACTATAGATATGGTCAATTGACCTGAAAGTTTTACAGCAATAAGTTAAGACATAGACAAACAACTTTCATGAAGGAACCTACCCCAAATTATGGCCAGAACCTAACCTAAATGGCAGTGGAAGTCACTGTTCATGTTACTGTAGATATGGTAATTTCTGCAGAATGGGAATCCGGCCAGCTGTGGTTTTTGGACCATATCTGGAGCTACAAAACTCCAAATGGAGCGATTCAAAAAAGAAAATTTAACTAGACAAAATAAGGAACAACTTTCATGTTTTACATTTCTTCAAATTCCCACAGCAACAGTGTCCAATGGAACAGTGAAATTGACTCACCAAAACTGAAAATTCTGCTTGTGTTGGTTTAAACTTGAAATGGTATTAACACTTAATGCCAACAAATTTTAAACACAAAATGTGGTATGTTGGGAGTGCCAAAGTCAATGTACATATTTTCTATCCAAAAGTCAACATTTTTGTTGACCAATGAGGTGAATAGTAACACCAAAACATGAAATTCACAAATTAAAGAATTTAAAAGTTTCAAATGTCCTAGTATACCTAACAAGATTAGTTTGGATAGTTTGGCATGCCAATAGGGTTCAGTTAGCAGTACTGCACATGGCAATATGCCATTCCGTGATTTCATGGCTTTTAGCCATTCTGACTTTGTATTGAGACTTGGCCTTGTGCCTGATATTATTCTGACTTGTTAGGCTGCATTACCTGCCGGAGATGCATATGTGACCGATGGTGTGGCCCGAGGTGCTAGGTACCCGGTGCCAATTTACCCGTTATCGATCCGATCGTCTAGTGTAGGTTACTTGGGGCAACCAAATGAATAAAAGTGAACAACGTTAACGAAATAATGGATATACCAATACCAAACAAAGAAAGCATACACATTCTATACACATTCATTTTCTTGCTATTTTCTTCTATTATATTATTGCACCACTAAGCATTATTGCTTAGCGCGTTGCTTTTGTCACGCGTAGGTACTGGAGACCCCGATCGTGAGCCCAGTAGACACGGTGGGTGAGTCCATCCGGCATTACGCTCGATGTCCGTGTCACCTCAACCTGCGTGCATTGGTAGGACACAAGGTGTCATTTTGACATTTTGTAACTTAATTTTGATTTTTCTTCATATGTAATTAAACTTGTGTAATGTATATTGATGTATATGTAAATTATGAAAATTGTATTTATTAATGGAAAAGTAAATGTTTACTTGTGATTTATATGTGAACATCACATGTGAATGATGAATGAGAATAGAAATTGAAATGTTGAAATCTTGATATTGAGTTTTGTGTTGATATTGGAGTTGAGAATGAATGAATTTGTTTATTGGAAGTGTTTTTAACAGGTTCCGAAGAACTGTTTTCTCCATTTTTAGCCGGTATTCTGCCGGATTTTCTATAAAATTTTTGGAACCTCAAATAAATTATGAATTCAATAAATGACTTAAATGAGTTATATTTTACAAGTTATATTCAAAATTATGATGAAAATTAATTAAGGTATATTAGAGTGTGCCGGTACACCGTGTGGCATTACTTACTCGGGTATACAGTACACGGGTAAGGGGTGTCACATTTAGTGGTATCAGAGCACGGTTTAGGCGTTTCTAGTCTTAGATTGAGTCCATACCATGCATTGCATTTGTAAGAGTCGAGGTGACACTAACGCAGATCTGTTTGTTTTTCTTATTTTGAATAGGATATGGACCCTTCATCTCAGAGGGCAGTTGAGGAGGAAGTGGAGAGTCATGCTCCACCGGTAGCAGCTGAGACTGGGGGTAGGGGAGAACCTACTCCGCTAGCTCAGGCAGAGCCTGCTCAGCCCCCACAGGCCATGTTCCAACAAATGGCCGACTTCTTTAGACAAATGGCCGGAGTAATGCCAGCACCACCTCCACCACCAGCAGCTCCACAGCAGAAATCACACCTGGAAAGGCTAAGAAAGTTTGGGGCAGTGGATTTCTTCGGCAAGAGGGAAGATGACTCATTGCGGTAGAAAATTGGTTGAGCAGGCAGGCGAGTCTTAAAACAACTCCACTGCACCCCATAGCAGAACTTAGAAGCTGCTGTATCCTTGTTACAAGACGATGCCTACGAATGGTGGGACACTGTGTCCAGTGAAGTGCAGCCAGAAGCTGTAACTTGGGACTTCTTCCTCTCCGAATTCAAGAAGAAATATGAGGGTACTGTATACCTGGAAGAGAGAAGAAGAGAGTTCATTAATCTGAGGCAGAGGCAGTTGTCAGTGGCCGAGTATGAGAAGGAATTTGTTCGATTGAGCCGCTATGGAAGGGAGATAGTCCCTAATGAAGCTGAAAGGTGCAAGAGATTTGAAGAGGGACTAAATGACAACATCAAGATCCAGCTCACTGCCTTGGGAATCACAGAATTTAGCAAGCTAGTGGAAGCTGCAATAAGAGTTGAAAAAGTGAGAATCAGTGAGCAGACTAGAAGGGAAAGACAGCAGAAGAGGGGCCCAGGTCAGTCTAGTTCAGCTCCTGCATTTGGGAAGAAGTTCAAGGGTCCTCCTGCATAGAGTTCAGCTCAGCCACAGGGTCAGGGTCAGTCTCAGGGGCCCAGGCCACAGTTCACCCCTAGGAGAGGTCAGTCCACACCATAAGTGGGCAGCTCTCCAGGGATGGGGTTCAGGGGACCAGCCCCAACATCTTCTGCATGTCCACACTGTCTGAAATGGCACAAGAGAGAGTGTTGGAGAGTAACTGGTGCCTGTTTAAGATGTGGGTCGACAGAGCATCAGCTGAGGAACTGCCCACGTAGAACTACTACAGCTACTCCAACACAAGCGCAGACACTGCTCTCGCACCACGCAGAGGTAGAAAATCTGCAAATCGAGGTCATTGGACCATCACGAGGCTGCATCTGAGCCAGGCGGCGGAGAGGCCCGACGGACCACCAGCAAGAAATTATGCCCTGAGAGCTCAAGAGGAGCAAGATGCCCCGGACGTCATTAGGGGTACGTTCTCCCTCTACAATACTCCTGTGCATGCATTGGTGGATCCAGGATCCACTCATTCCTACATTTGCATCAACTTACCCGTAGAAAGGGGGATACTAGTAGGGGAGAGTGACCAAGACATTCTGGTCACTAATCCATTGGGCCACAGTGTGGTAGTGAATAAAGTATACAAGGGTTGCTCGTTAAGGATTCAAGGGTATGAATTCTCGGCAGACCTAATTGAGTTGCCCTTCCACGAGTTTGACATGATTTTGGGAATGGACTGGTTGTCACGTCATCAGGCAATAGTTGATTGCAAATCGAAGAGAATTTCTTTGAAAACTTCTGAGGGCAATGAGATCACTGTTGTGGGTGAAAGGACAGATTTCTTGTCCAATGTCATCTCAAATACGATTGCAAGAAGAATGATGAGAAAAGGTCATGAAGCCTACCTAGCACATGTGGTGGATACTAGCGAGCTAAGCCAAACACGAGTGACATACCCACAGTGAGAGACTTCCTGCAGGTATTTCTGAAGAGTTGCACAGTTTGCCACCAGAAAGGGAAGTTGAATTTGCTATTGAGACAACTGCCGTCTGACACCCATTTCCATTGCTCCTTATAGGATGGCACCCATCGAATTGAGGGAGTTGAAAACTCAATTGCAAGGATTCTTTGGATAAGGGGTTCATACGCCCATGTGTCACCATGGGGAGCTCCAGTGCTGTTTGTGAAAAATAAGGATGGGACTTTGAGGCTTTGCATTGATTACCGGCAGTTGAATAAAGTGACTGTGAAGAATAAATATCCGTTGCCTAGAATTGATGATCTGTTTGATCAGTTGAAGGGAGCAAGAGAATTTTCTAAGATTGATCTCGCATCGGGTATCATCGATTGAGGGTGAAGGATGTAGATGTGCCCAAGGCGCATTCAGGACCCGTCACGGGCATTATGAGTTTACGGTGATGCCCTTTGGCCTAACAAATGCACCAATGCATTCATGGACCTTATGAACCGTATCTTCCATCCACACTTAGATCGGTTCGTAGTGGTCTTTATTGATGATATTTTGGTGTATTCCAAGACCAATGAAGAACATGATGAGCATTTGAGGATTGTTTTGCAAACCCTGAAGGAAAAGAAGTTGTATGCTAAGTTGTCCAAGTGTGACTTTTGGCTGAATGAGATTGCATTCCTTGGACACATAGTGTCAGCTGATGGGATTAGGGTGGATCCCAAGAAAATAGAAGCGATCTTTGGAATGGAAGCCTCCCAGAATACAAGCGAGGTCGAAGCTTCTTGGGGCTAGCTAGGTATTCTGAAGATTTGTGAAGGGATTTTCCTAATATTGCTCCAATGACCAAGTTATTACACAAGAATGTCGATTTGTTGGAATGACAAGTGTCGGACCAGTTTGAGAAGTTGAAGGCTATGTTGACAGAGGCACGGTGTGCACTGGCCGGTGTCGAGAAAAGGACTTTGTGGTCTACAGTGATGCCTCTCATAATGGGTTAGGGTGTGTATTGATGCAAGAGGGGAAAGTGATCGCCTATGCTTCCAGACAGCTAAGGCCACATGAACAGAACTACCCTACCCATGATCTAGAGCTTGCAGCAATTATCTTCTCACTGAAGATATGGAGGCATTACTTGTATGGTGAAAAGTGCTACATTTACACAGACCACAAGAGTCTAAAATATTTGCCAACTCAGAGGAGCTCAACCTTGAAGCGAGGCGATGGATTGAGTTCCTGAAGGACTATGATTGTGTGATTGACTATCATCCTAAGAAGGCAAATATAGTTGCTGATGCTTTGAGCAGAAAGTCCATCACAGCTTTGAGATCATTGAATGCTCGTCTATCTTTGATTCGAGATGGAGCTATTTTGGCTGAGTTGCAAGTGAGGCCAAACACCTTTCTGACAGATTTTAGATGGGCAAAAGCGGATGAAAAGTTAATGGCCATTATGAGCAAGATCTCGAGAGGAAAAGTGGCGATTATGGGGTGAAAGCGGATGGGTGCCTGTACTACAAAGGAAGACTGTGTACGGATGATGGGAATTGAAGACCAGTATTCTAAAAGAGGCACACACGGTGTATATGCTATGCACCTGGAAGTACAAAGATGTATCATGATCGAAGCTTGATATTGGTGGCACAGTATGAAGAGGATATAGTGACTATGTGACTAAATGCTTGACATGTCGGCAAGTCAAGCGAACATCAAGTTCCATTAGGTTTGCTACTGACCTATACGCATACCTGAATGGAAATGGGATCGGGTCACCATGGATTTTGTAAGTGGTCTACCTCTCACCCGGAAGAAACATGATGCAGCATGGGTGAGAGTTGATAGATTGACAAAGTCAGCACACTTTCTGCGATTAGGGTGACTACTCACCGGAGAAGTTAGCGGTGTATATCGGTGAGATAGTTAGACTACATGGAATTCCACTTTCCATCATATCGATCGAGACCCAAGGTTTACATCGAGATTTTGGAAGAAGTTGCATGAATCCTTGGGTACACAACTCCATTCAGCACAGCTTTCCATCCTCAGATGGATGGGCAATCCGAAAGAGTAATCCAGGTAAACAATTGAGCCAATTGAATTAGTACAAATATTGAACTAAAAATGATAACAATAACATGAAATATATGTCGAGTCCTTGAGGATATCTTTGAGGAGTTGTGTCATTGAGTTTGAGGAAGTTGGGATAGATACCTCCCATGGCAGAATTTGCATACAACAATAGCTACCAAGCTAGTATCCAAATGGCCCCGTATGAAGCTGTATGGGAGAAAATGTAGAACTCGGTGTCTTTGGACTGAATTGGCGAAGACAAATGGTAGGGCTGGACACAGTGAAACAGTGAGGAGAAGGTGAAATCAATCAAAGCCAACTTAAAGGTTGCCTCGAGACATGCAATCTTATGCCCACCTGAAGAGGAAAGAAATAGAATATGGGGTTGGCGATAAAGTGTTCCTCAAGGTGTCACCATGGAAAAAAGTATTGAGGTTTGGAAGGAAAGGTAAGTTAAGCCCTAGGTTCATTGGCCCATATGAAGTCATTGAACGTGTGGGTCCAGTAGCCTATAGGCTAGCTTTACCACCAGAGCTGGACAAGATCCACAATGTGTTCCACGTGTCCATGCTCAGAAGATACCGCTCAGATCCTTCACATGTCATCTCTAGGGAAGAAATTGAAATACAACCGAATTTGACATATGAAGAAGAACCTCTACGGATCCTAGCTCGGGAAGTGAAAGAGTTGAGGAACAAGCAGATTCCACTGGTGAAAGTGCTTTGGAAGCACCACAACACCGAGGAGGCAACTTGGGAAAGTGAAGAGACGATGAGGCAACAGTTCCCTCAACTGTTTGCATCAGATAAATTTCGAGGACGAAATTTAAATTAGAGGGGAAGAGTTGTAACACCCTCCCTGTACCAACTCCGTACATTCTACTGTTCCGGTGACCGGTGTCGGTCCGGACAGCTAGAATGTTCGGAAAAATATTTAAATTAAAGTCAGGAACCATAATTAACTCAAATATTAATAAGAAAAATTTAGTAAAAATTTTAGGAATAAAATACAACTGAGTTAAACGAGCCGGTGCCCAAGCGATGGGTAACCAGAGGGAAGTTGCGGTTCTCGCAACGAGGAGCCCTAGACCCGGGAGAAAAATTATAAAATAATTTTTGGGACTCCAGAGAAGGGTTATTGAGGTTCCTATGGCATTAGAATGCCAAGAAAATACCTAGAAAAATTTTTCAATCGGTACAGACAATTTTGACCCGTTAAGCCAAACGGAGGGCAGTTTGGTCATTTTGCTTTCCGAGGTGAGTTTTGGCCGACTTGTCCAGTTGAGTAAATAATTAATATGACATAAAATATGAAGAAACATTACTAAAAATTTAAATTGAAATTGAGTAGTGAAGGAAGAAAAAGAAAATGAGAAAAATGCTTATTAATGACATCATGAAGATGTCATTTAAAAACTATAACCAATCCTATTTAAACAACTAATTAACCAATAAATAAAAAGGACTAAATAAAGACCAAATTAACAAAAATGCAGCAGCCATCTCCCTTTCAAGAAAACCAGCCGAAACATACCTAGAACCATCTCCATTGATTTTCAATCCAAACCTTAAATTCCCTCTTCATTTCACCCTAAAACCCTAAAGATCTTTCACTAAAATTTGCCCTAGCACCTTGCTAAACCTTTTGGCAGCCAAGAAGGAGAAAGAAAGTGAAGTTTAGGGGCTTGGGAAATTCTGCCACTCAAGGTTAGTGCTACACTTTCATTTTCACTCTTTTAATCTTAGTTAGAACATCATTTTGAGCTAAGAGATTTTAAGAAATTGAAGTAAATTATATGTGTTAAGGGTACCTTCAATTTTCGGCAGCCCTATGGAAGGATGAGTTTGATTGTTTAATAAACTTAGAGTGGCTAGAAATGATGGTTAAGGTATTAATATGCATGGATATTGAACTAAGTATGTTAATTAAAGTTTATGATCAAATTGATTTGGACATTAGGGTTTGGAAAGGTGAAAATGTGACTTAGCTTAGGAAATTGTTAGAGAACTTTTTAATAGTCAATTAGTGACTATTTTAGGTAAGTTGACCATAGAATGGACTGAAAAATAGGATTGCAAAGTGAAGTTGCAGGCTGCCCTAGGACAGCAGCAGAGGGACTGAAAATTCAGTCCACTTGCACTGCCATAACTTGGGCTGTGTTGGTCCAATTGGTGTTTGGCCAATTGGACATGAAACTAGGCTTATAATGGCACATTTTTGCTGAAGAAACCATGCCCAAAAGACCAAAGCAAGAGGACCAAAACTTGGCCCCAAATCCGGATACCCTGCCACTGCTTCTGCAGAATTGACCAAATGAACAGTAACTGTTCATTTGGCCATAACTCACTGTAGATATGGTCAATTGACCTGAAATGTTTACAGCAATAAGTTAAGACATAGACAAACAACTTTCATGAAGGAACCTACCCCAAATTATGGCCAGAACCTAACCTAAATGGCAGTGGAAGTCACTGTTCATGTTACTGTAGATATGATAATTTCTGCAGAATGGGAATCCGGCCAGCTGTGGTTTTTGGACCATATCTGGAGCTACAAAACTCCAAATGGAGTGATTCAAAAAAGGAAATTCAACTAGACAAAATAAGGAACAACTTTCATGTTTTACATTTCTTCAAATTCCCACAGAAACAGTGTTCAATGGAACAGTGAAGTTGACTCACCAAAACTGAAAATTCTGCTTGTGTTGGTTTAAACTTGAAATGGTATTAACACTTAATGCCAACAAGTTTTAAACACAAAATGTGGTATGTTGGGAGTGCCAAAGTCAATGTACATATTTTCTATCCAAAAGTCAACATTTTTGTTGACCAATGAGGTGAATAGTAACACCAAAACATGAAATTCACAAATTAAAGAATTTAAAAGTTTCAAATGCCCTAGTATACCTAACAAGATTGGTTTGGATAGTTTAGCATGCCAATAGGGTTCAGTTAGCAGTACTGCACATGGCAATATGCCATTCCGTGATTTCATGGCTTTTAGCCATTCTGACTTTGTATTGAGACTTGGCCTTGTGCCTGATATTATTCTGACTTGTTAGCGCATTACATTGCACCGGAGATGCATATGTGATCGATGGTGTGACGCCCGAGGTGCTAGGTACCCGGTGCGGTTACCGTTATCGATCCGATCGTCTAGTGTTGGTTACTTGGGGCAACCAAATGAATAAAAGTGAACAACGTTAACGAAATAATGGATATACCAATACCAAACAAAGAAAGCATACACATTCTATACACATTCATTTTCTTGCTATTTTCTTCTATTATATTATTGCACCACTAAGCATTATTGCTTAGGCGTTGCTTTGCCAGCGTAGGTCTGGAGAACCCGATCGTGAGCCCAGTAGACCATAGTTGGGTGAGTCCATCCGCGATTACGCTCGATGTCCGTGTCACCTCAACTTCATGCATTGGTAGGACACTAGGTGTCATTTTGACATTTTGTAACTTAATTTTGATTTTTCTTCATATGTAATTAAACTTGTGTAATGTATATTGATGTATATGTAAATTATGAAAATTGTATTTGTTAATGGAAAAGTAAATGTTTACTTGTGATTTATATGTGAACATCACATGTGAATGATGAATGAGAATAGAAATTGAAATGTTGAAATCTTGATATTGAGTTTTGTGTTGATATTGGAGTTGAGAATGAATGAATTTGTTTATTGGAAGTGTTTTTAACAGGTTCCGAAGAACTGTTTTCTCCATTGTTTAGCCGGTATTCTGCCGGATTTTCTATAAAATTTTCGGAACCTCAAATAAATTATGAATTCAATAAATGACTTAAATGAGTTATATTTTACAAGTTATATTCAAAATTATGATGAAAATTAATTAAGGTATATTAGAGTGTGCCGGTACACCGTGTGGCATTACTTACTCGGGTATACAGTACACGGGTAAGGGGTGTCACAATCTCAATCTCAAATTCATTCAATCTATTCAAAACATACATATTTAAATTCAAACTCAAATTTATGAAGGAAATATTGGATTTCATTAATTTACAAATTTACCAAAATACAAATGTTCATAATTTACATAGCGAAATGAGGGTCTAATTATAAATATACAAAATACAAAACAAAATCCTAATGTCCTACCAAGTGCACTGCAGATGAGTGGTGACACTGGACTATATGCAAAGTTTGGACTTTCACCCGGTTTGAGGTCAGCTGGACTCCTCAGCTGTGTCTGTAGTACCTATGCATGGCAAAAAGCGACGCGCTAAGCAATACTGCTTAGTGGTGGCAATATAAAATAAAAAAAAAAAACTTAAATAAATAACTATGCAGGTATTTTATTGATATTTTTTAAAACCTAAAATTTCTGATAATTATTACTAATATTATCAATTTGGTACTTTTTATGTTCATTATTTGTTAATAATTTATTAAAACTCAATTTAGTTGCCTAAGTAACCTATGTAAGTTGACCGAATTGGATAAATGGGTAAACTGACACTGGGTACCTAGTATCTCGGGCCATCACACCATCGGTCATAAAGTGTCTCTAGGTGTGCAACAGAACAGCTAATAAGCCGTAGTAATCATTGGGCACTAGGCCCAGTAAATCAAGAACATCAACTAGCCAAGTCATCATATCACAGAATGTCCACAAGAGCCATAAATCATAGAATGGCATGATGTCATATGCAGTACTGCTATCGGAACCCTATTGGCATGCCAACCTATCCAAACTAATCATACTAGGACATATTACAAATTTAATTGTATAATTGTTTGCATTTGATATTTATGAGTTACTATTTACCTTGCTAGTCAACTAAAATATTGACTTTTTCATACACAATAGGTATGTTAGTTCTAATAACACCAACATACCACATTTTGTATTCTATAATTGTTGGCATTTGTTGTAAATTCCATTTCAAAGCTCATTGAATGTTATTTTCAATTTTCAGATTTTATGGCTTATGTTTACTATTCTATTGCATATTGCTACAGTAAGAATTTGTTAAAATCTCTTCATCAAAGTTGTTCCTTATTGTGTCTTCTTTAATTCTCTTTTTGAATCACTCCATTTGGAGTTTTCTAGCTCAAGTTATGCTATTTTCTTTAAGGATAGCTAGATTGATCTTTACCCAGAATTTCTGGGCAGAAAATGGTTCTGGCAGTTTTGGTGTCCTGATTTTGGCTAGTACTTCGTTTGGGTTATGGTCAGAATTTGGGCTTGTGTTCTTCATAAAAGTTGTTCTAAATTATCTAAACTTTTCATTGATATAAAAATCAGTCAATATTTCTACACTAAGTTATGACCATTTGAACAAACACTGTTCATTTGGTCAATTTTCAGGTCCAGCTTGTGTGTTACCCGAATTGAGGAAATTTTTAGGTCAACTTAAGTTGGTTTTCTGGGTAGGATTTCTTCACCAAAAATATTGCATTACAACACCCCTATTTGTATAGCCTGGTATATTTCACTGTTCCGGTGACCAGTGTCGGTCCGGACAATTAAGGGGATTAGAACTATACTTAAGACAACTAGAGAAACCATAAACACTAATAATTAGTGATTTCCAATTAGTTAAGTATAAATAAGAAAAACAAAACATAAGAAGTTAAACGAGCCGAGAGTCACAGCAATGGGTGACCTCCTCGGAAACGACTGCGAAGTCGTTTTAAACTCAAATTTCGAACCGTAAAAAGTGACGCTGCAGTCCTTAGGACCCTTATAAACACAGTGGAAAAGATAAAATCACGAAAAAGAACTGTTAAGTCAGTCAAACAATTAGGTCAGGGAGTCAGAAGAAATATTGGATTATTTACAAACCGGGTTAAACTGACGAGGGGCAATTTGGTCAATTGACCCCGAGAGCTGACTCCTGACCTAACTGTCAAATAAAATCGGAGAAAAGAAAATTTCGAATCGAGAAATAAATTAAAGAACTAATAGAAAAAAAAAAAAAAAAAAGAGAGGAAAATCAAAAAGTAAAAAGGTGATGACATCATGCATAACCTCATGCATGATGTCATAACTAAATTAATTAAATATTAAATAAATTGGAATTTATGGTCTTCTTAAAGACAAAATACTTAAAAGAAAAAGAAAAAAAAAACTTATTACTTCTTCATTCCCGTCCACACTCTCTCTCTCTCTCTTTTCTCCTTTGTTCCTCCATAGCCATGAAAAATCAAGCTTTTAAAGCTTGAATCAACCCCATAAACCCCACAAATTTCTTATGTAAATCTTATTGTTGGATCTTGACAAGCTTATTGAGAACAAAAAGAAAGAAGAAATTAGAAGAATTGGAGCTTTTGGAAAAACTTCAATTGAAATAAGTTGATCCAACCTTTTCTTTAAGTAAAAATGTTTGAATTAGAGTAGAAATGGATAGAATAACATGAAAAATTGAGAAAATTATGTATGAGAACAAAGATGTAAATTTCAGCCAGCCTTGGGATTGTGAAGTGTTGATATGTTTTAGTTCAAGTAAATGTGTGTACAAGCCTAATTGAGCAAGTAGATGTGATTGGTACACTTTGATTTGATGAATTTTAATAAATTAGAAATTAGGGTTTATGGCACTTAGGGTTTGTGAACCAAATTTTGAAGAAAGGCATAAATGATATCTTTGACCACTTGTGAACTGAAAAATGGTCAATAATGACCAAAGGAAATGTGTGGGAATTATTAGCATGGAAGACAAATTCGTAGGGCAGCATGACCAAACCTACTTTGAAGGACCAAAACGGGAATTTTACAAGCCCAATTGATATGCCACCAATTGGAGATGAAAATAGACATAAAATAACACAATTTTCATTAGAAACCATGGACAAAAACTGACCAAAACCTAGTGAACCAATTGACCAAAGTTGGAGAAGTGCAGGCTACCACTACACAAACTGACCAAATGAACAGTATTAGTTCATTTGGTCATAACTCGAGTTAGGCAGGTCAAAATGACCTGCAATTTTACCAGTAATTAGATAAGATATAGATCTAAAACTTTCATGAAGAACACCAACCCAAATTAGGCCATTAACTAATCAAATTATTGGGCAAAGTTGAGTTACTGAACCTGCAAAACTGCAAATTTCCATTTGAACAGTAAAGTTCCAATGGTTATAACTCTCTCTAGAAAACTCCGATTTAAGCAATTCTTGAACTGATGGAAACCTAAGATATAGTAGAACATTTCGTATGAAGGAAATTAGACCAAATTATGGACTTAACTTGATCAAATTACTGAACAAAGTTTGATAAAAAATCTGCCAGAACCAAAATAGCAGTATGAACAGTGCACGTGAACAGTAATTGTATTTTGGCTATAACTTGAGCTACAAAACTCCAATTGGGGTGATCCAAAAATGAGAATACACTTAAGACAATAAGGAACATTTTCTATGAAGGAAGGTTTTCCAAATTCTAACAGTAGATTGACTAATGGAATAGTGCAACTAAGAGCACCAAAACTAAAATTTGACAATTTTGCAAAAAGGACTTAAGCTTTGAGAAAATGACCAAAACCAACAAGTTTGGTGACCAAAATGTGGTATGTGGGTGAAGTTGGAATTCCCATACCTATTAAGCCTTAGAAAGTCAACTATTTAACTTGAATAGTGCAGTGAATAGTAAACCGAAACACAAAATTTAAAGAACGTTAAATTTAGCACGTTAGAGCTAGGTAATTGTGAAGCTAAATTTATTTTGGATTTATATTCAGTTCTATTACTGAAACATTGTAAAATTGTGTGTTTCAGTTGAAAAGAATATCGGGAAGGAACCCGAGGAACCAAGTCGAGGCTAAGGGACAACTCGCTTGAGATTTGTGCACAATAAATCCTATTTAAGCATTTTATCCTTGAAAAATTGATTTAGTACGCATTATGAATTTATGAACTTTGGTGTTGCCACCTTGTGATCAAATTGTAACTTTGGAAATTGATTTGATTTTTGTATGCAATATTTGAATGAAATGTTTAAAATGGATTTTTGATTCACACTTAGCATGACAGTTACTTATTATTCCTCCTCCATTTATGGGGTTGAGATCGTTTATTTTCCTCCCTCTCTGGCTTGCCAGTTGAGGTTGTAGATCGAATGAGTACTCATTAGCTAGCTAGCCACCTCCCTCATTGATTTCGATTAATGGGGTTGTAGATTGCTTTGTCGTGGTGTACAATGCGGCATTGATCGAAAATTTTGTGTCATGACTTAAGTTGTGTATGACTCTGGCAACACTGTGTTTATGAAATTGTTTGACTAAACTGTGTTTAATGGATTATTTGACAAAATGGTGTCATTATGGACTTTGATATTTGCAAAATGTGACTGAGAAATATTTAAATTGTGTTTGACAATGAATGATTTATTTGTTGTATTTTAAATTTTTATTGTGCACCACTGAGTATTTTTATACTCAGCGATAGCTTATTTTGCTGTCGCAGATAAGAGCAAGGAGAAAGCAGCAGAGTGAGCTGCTGTTAAATCGAGGACTACTCTGATTATTTTGTACGGGTATTATTTTATACCCTTGTAGATAATCTTGATGTAAATATAAAAATGTTGTATGTATCAATGTAGTTGAGCAGTTGTAAATAAATTGTAACAATATTATTTTGGATTCTCTTTTGTAAATTTAATATTTGTTCATATGGATTTTCTGCTTTATGCTTTGTGAATGGAAATATTAAATATTTTGAGACGATTGAGTCATTGAAGGTTGGGAGTTGTGAGATATTTTTTGGAAGTGCTTTTTACAGGTCTTTGAAGAACTGGTTGCTCAAAATACAGAGGGAACTCTGTCAAAATTTTTATAAAATTTGCGGCAAAATTAAAATGGACAAAATTTTTTGTTAGTATTTAAACTTGAATAAATGATTTTAAATTCTTATCAAAATGCTCAACACTTCCAAAATGTAAGAAAATTGTTTTAAAATCCCTTGTAGGGTACTTAATGAGTTATCGGTAGGTGAAGTTCGGTAGTTCATTAAGTATTCTACGGGATCATGTTATGCCTTACAGAGGGGTAAGGTGTGACATGTTTTAGTGGTATCAGAGCATGGTTTTTCAATAAATTTTGACTATGTTTATGAACATTTTATTGACAAGTACAACTGCTCAAGTGTCCTTAATTGATACATATGACATATTTACATCATGAATATGCATTAACGGAGGTCAACCTCCTTGTGTTTGATCTCAGGAAGTAGAAAATTTGGGAAAACGGAATGGAAGGAGGAGATCATTCCGAAGAACATTCTGTTGAGGCTGAGGTTCAAGAGGAAGCCCCAGCACTCCAGAACGTGAGTGGGTCAGCCACTCCAGCCCCAGCACTCCAGAACGTGAGTGGGTCAGCCACTCCAGCTCCTGCTCCAGCACCACAATTCCCTGCTCAATTTGTACAGCAGATGGCTGCGTTCTTCCAACAAATGGCGGGTAATGTGCCACCCCAAGCTCAGATGCCAATACCTATAACACAACCACAGCCCTCAGCTCGGCAATATGAAAAATTGATGAAATTTGGGGCCACCGAGTTTAAAGGCACTGTGGATCCACTGGAGGCAGAACAGTGGTTGGAAAGAATGGAACGAGTTTACAGAAAACTGCAGTGTACGGAAGAGATGAAGTTCGAGTATTCTGTTTCCTTGTTACAAGGGGATGCATATGGATGGTGGAAGACCATTCCTCACAGCCTGGTTGAGCCGCCTGTGCTGACATGTACAGACTTCCTGAGGGAATTCAGGCAGAAATGGGTTCCTAATGCATATGTAGATAAGAAATTGCAAGAATTCCTGAGTTTGAAACAAGGGGACAGAACCATAGCAGAATATGAGAGAGACTTCTCAAGGCTAAGCCACTATGCTGGAAGCTTAGTCTCCACCCCCAGAGACAGATGCAAGAGGTTTGAGTCCGGGCTAAGGCAGAGTCTGAGAATGCAAGTTGTGGGTTTCAGACATCAGAATTTTGCTGAATTGATCTCACAAGCCTTGGAATTAGAAAGGATAGAATCCGAAGGGGCAGTGAAGAAGGGTTCACAAGAGAAAGAGAAGACGGAAAAGACTACGGGACAAACATCTGAGAGTGGCTCTGGAAAGAGAAAATAGTTTGGGGGATCCAGCTCTCGTAGATCTGGCAAAGGCAGATTTTCTGGCCAACGACCACCCTGGTCTGGTCAGCAGACCCAGCAGACACACCGAGGAGCTCTATCAGTCCGACAGTGTAAAACTTGTGGTAAAACTCATGGCGGGGTTTGTTTTAAGGCCACCGGTGCATGTTTTAACTGTGGAGGGAGCGGACATTTCGCTAAAGATTGCACCAGTCCGGGCCGGTCTGGATCTTTTGCTACATCCGAAGGATCAGCCCAAGTCTCTACACCTAGAGGGTCTCAGTCAGCTACTAGAGGTAGAGGCAGAGGTAGGGGTCCTGGTAACACCCCTGGAAGTCAAAGCACTGTTAACCAGCCAGTATCCAGTGGCTCACCAGTCAGAGTGTATACCATGCGTCAGAGGGAGGAAGCTGAAACATCAGATGTAGTAGCTGGTATTTTCTCCATCCTTGACCAAGATGTGTATGTGTTATTTGATCCTGGCTCCACACATTTGTATGTTAGTGCTAGGGTGATGTGTTCTACTACTATTCCGTGTGCACCAATGGACTATGATGTGTTAGTAACTAGTCCATTAGGCCAGGAGGTCAGGGTAAATAGGCTATATAGAGATTTTCCTTTAGTGATCCAAGGACACACTTTTTTGTCTGATTTAATTGAAATGCCCTTCAGAGATTATGATATTATCTTGGGCATGGATTGGTTAGCCAGGCATCATGCGATGATTGACTGTAGACTGAAGACAGTCACTTTTGGACTTCCTCAGTATGGCGATGTAGTAATACATGGGGAGAGGCAGTTATTGCCTTCAAACATCATTTCAGCTGCACTGGCCAGAAAAATGATTAGAAAAGGGTGTGAGGCATACTTGGAACATGTGATAGACACCCAAGTGGGGAGTCCAGCAATGAGGGACATTCCTACTGTATATGACTTTCTGGATGTGTTTCCTGATGAATTGCCAGGATTACCTCCAGAAAGAGAGGTGCAGTTTGAAATTGATGTTATGCCTGGTGTGGACCCAATCTCCATAACACCATACAGAATGGCACCTGCAGAACTAAAAGAATTGAAAGTGCAGTTGCAAGAGTTGCTTGATAAGGGCTTTATCCGCCCTAGTGTGTCACCTTGGGGAGTGCCAGTATTGTTTGTAAAGAAGAAGGATGGCACTCTCCGGTTATGCATTGACTATCGGCAGTTGAATAAGGTGACAATAAAGAACAGATACCCATTGCCCCGCATTGATGACTTATTTGATCAGTTGAGGGGTGCAGCTGTGTTCTCCAAAATTGACATGAGATTAGATTATTATCAGCTGAAAGTACAAGAGCAGAGTATTTCAAAAACTGCCTTTAGAACCCGCTATGGCCATTATGAGTTCTCGGTCATGCCATTCGGGTTAACTAATGCTCCGGCTGCTTTTATGGATCTGATGAACACTATCTTCAGACCATACCTCGATCAGTTTGTTGTCGTATTTATCAATGATATATTGGTCTATTCAAGGAATGCAGAAGAGCATGATAGACATCTGCGGATTGTACTGTAGACTTTGAGGGAGAAACAGTTATACGCCAAATTATCGAAATGTGAATTTTGGCTGAAGGAGATATCCTTTTTGGGGCACATAGTATCAGCAGAGGGTATTAAGGTAGATCCTAGCAAGATTGAAGCTGTCCTTAATTGGAAGCCACCCAGAAATGTCACAGAGATTCGCAGTTTTTTGGGGTTAGCTGGATACTACCGTCGATTTGTGAAGGGATTCTCTATGTTGGCATCTCCATTGACCAAGCTACTTAGAAAGGATGTGAAATTTCAGTGGACGGACAAATGCCAGCAAAGTTTTGATGAATTGAAAAGATGTTTGATCGAGGCTCGATCGACTTTACCTACAGGGTAAAGAATATACTGATTCTGACGATGCTTCTCACAATGGGTTAGGTTGTGTGTTGATGCAAGATCAAAATGTCATTGCCTATGCATCACGCCAGCTGAAACCGCATGAGAGGAATTATCCAACACATGATTTGGAGCTTGCAGCTATTGTGTTTGCTCTTAAGATCTGGAGACATTATTTGTATGGGGAGAAGTGTTACATCTACACAGATCATAAGAGCTTGAAGTATTTGGGCACCCAGAAAGAGTTGAATTTGAGACAGAGGAGATGGTTAGAGTTGATAAAAGACTATGATTGTCTGATACACTATCAGCCAGGGAAAGCTAATGTTGTGGCTGACGCCCTAAGTCGCAAGACTATGGCAAGTCTACAGGTTACTCCTTTGTCTTTAGTACATGAGTTGAGATCATTACATGCCAGTTTAGAGGTTAATGACAATGGGTAGACAGCAGTTGCATGGCATGTACAGCTAGTGTTAATTGATCAGATCAGAATGGCTGCTCAGAATGATGAAAAGTATCAGAAGCTGTTGGAAGAAGTTCGGCAGGGCAAGAAACCAGAGTTCTCAATCAGAGATGATGGTCTATTGCTACACCAGGGTAGAATATGTGTTCCTAATGATGTTGATTTGAGGCAGATCATTTTGAAGGAAGCACATGAGTCTCATTTTGCTATGCACCCTGGTGGTACAAAAATGTATAGAGGGCTAAAGGAGCATTACTGGTGGATGGGTATGAAGAGAGATGTGGCAGAGTTTGTATCAAAATGCCTAACTTGTCAGCAAGTAAAGGCAGAGCATCAAGTACCAACTGGGTTGTTACATCCACTACCAGTGCCAGAATGGAAATGGGAAAGAATAACGATGGATTTTGTAATGGGACTTCCGCGGACACAGAAGAGTCATGATGCAGTATGGGTCATTGTCGACAGACTGACTAAGTCTGCTCATTTTCTGCCAGTCCGAATGGACTACAGTTTGGACAGATTGGCCAGGTTGTACATTGATGAGATTGTGAGACTTCATGGAGTGCCAGTATCCATTGTATCAGACAGAGATCCTAGGTTCACTTCTAGATTCTGGGGTAGTCTTCAGAGAGCCCTAGGAACTAGATTGAACTTCAGTACTGCATTCCACCCACAGACAGATGGCCAGTCTGAGAGGGTAATTCAGATCTTGGAGGACATGCTACGGGCTTGTGTGATTGAGTTTGAGGGTAGTTGGGATACACACTTGCCTTTGATTGAGTTTGCTTACAACAACAGCTACCAATCAAGCATTGGGATGCCTCCATATGAAGCTTTGTATGGCAGAAAATGTAGAACCCCGTTGTGTTGGGATGACGTGGGTGAAAGAAAAATGATTGGACCCGAAATTGTTCAACAGACTGAAGAAAAAATCAGGGTGATCAGAGGTCGACTTAAAACTGCATCAGACCGTCAGAAGTCATATATTGATTTGAAAAGAAGGGATATTCAGTATGCAGTGGGTGAGAAAGTTTTCCTCAAAGTTTCTCCTTGGAAGAGGATTATGAGATTCGGCAAGAAGGGGAAACTAAGTCCTCGTTTCATCAGGCCATATGAGGTATTGGAAAGAGTGGGTCCTTTAACTTATCGTTTGGCACTAACTCCAGAGTTAGAGAAGATACATAACGTTTTCTATGTGTCGATGTTGAGGAGGTATCGATCAGACCCATCTTATGTACTACCAATAGAAGAAATATAAGTGAATCCAGACCTCACATATGAAGAAGAACCCATAAAGATTCTGGCTTATGAGGTGAAGCAGCTACGGAATAAGCAGATACCATTGGTAAAAGTGCTGTGGAACCATCATTCGGGCCAAGAAGCTACTTCGGAACGAGAGGAGGACATGAGGAGACAACACCCACAGCTATTCAGAAATTGATACCAGGTAAAATTTCGAGACGAAATTTATTTTAAGGGGGGGAGAATTGTAACACCCCTATTTGTATAGCCTGGTATATTTCACTGTTCCGGTGACCGGTGTCGGTCCGGACAATTAAGGGGATTAGAACTATACTTAAGACAACTAGAGAAACCATAAACACTAATAATTAGTGATTTCCAATTAGTTAAGTATAAATAAGAAAAACAGAACATAAGAAGTTAAACGAGTCGAGAGTCACAACGATGGGTGACCTCCTCGAGAACGACTGCGAAGTCATTTTAAACTCAAATTTCGAACCGTAAAAAGTGACGCTGCAGTCCTTAGGACCCTTATAAACACAGTGGAAAAGAGAAAATCATGAAAAAGAACTGTTAAGTCAGTCAAATAATTAGGTCAGGGAGCCAGAAGAAATATTGGATTATTTACAAACCGGGTTGAACCGGCGAGGGGCAATTTGGTCAATTGACCACGAGAGCTGACTCCTGACCTAACTGTCAAACAAAATCGGAGAAAAGAAAATTTCGAATCGAGAATTAAATTAAAGAACTAATAGAAAAAAAAAAAAGAGAGGAAAATCAAAAAGTAAAAAGGTGATGACATCATGCATGACCTCATGCATGATGTCATAACTAAATTAATTAAATATTAAATAAATTGGAATTTATGGTCTTCTTAAAGGCAAAATACTTAAAAGAAAAAGAAAAAAAAAACTTATTACCTCTTCATTCCCGTCCACACTCTCTCTCTCTCTCTCTCTTTTCTCCTTTGTTCCTCCATAGCCATGAAAAATCAAGCTTTTAAAGCTTGAATCAACCCCATAAACCCCACAAATTTCTTATGTAAATCTTATTGTTGGATCTTGACAAGCTTATTGAGAACAAAAAGAAAGAAGAAATTAGAAGAATTGGAGCTTTTGGAAAAACTTCAATTGAAGTAAGTTGATCCAACCTTTTCTTTAAGTAAAAATGTTTGAATTAGAGTAGAAATGGATAGAATAACATGAGAAATTGAGAAAATTATGTATGAGAACAAAGATGTAAATTTCAGCCAGCCTTGGGATTGTGAAGTGTTGATATGTTTTAGTTCAAGTAAATGTGTGTACAAGCCTAATTGAGCAAGAAGATGTGATTGGTACACTTTGATTTGATGAATTTTAATAAATTAGAAATTAGGGTTTATGGCACTTAGGGTTTGTGAACCAAATTTTGAAGAAGGCATAAATGATATCTTTGACCACTTGTGAACTGAAAAATGGTCAATAATGACCAAAGGAAATGTGTGGGAATTATTAGCATGGAAGACAAATTCGTAGGTCAATTGGTCATGCTGCTGGCAGCATGACCAAACCTACTTTGAAGGACCAAAACAGGAATTTTACAAGCCCAATTGATATGCCACCAATTGGAGATGAAAATAGACATAAAATAACACAATTTCCATTAGGAACCATGGCCAAAAACTGACCAAAACCTAGTGAACCAATTGACCAAAGTTGGATAAGTGCAGGCTGCCACTGCACAAACTGACCAAATGAACAGTATTAGTTCATTTGGTCATAACTCCAGTTAGGCAAGTCAAAATGACCTGAAATTTTACCATTAATTAGATAAGATATAAATCTAAAACTTTCATGAAGAACACCAACCCAAATTAGGCCATTAACCTAATCAAATTATTGGGCAAAGTTAAGTTACTGAACCTGCAAAACTGCAGATTTCCATTTGAACAGTAAAGTTCCAATGGTTATAACTCTCTCTAGAAAACACCGATTTAAGCGATTCTTGAACCGATGGAAACCTAAGATATAGTAGAACATTTCGTATGAAGGAAATTAGACCAAATTATGGACTTAACTTGATCAAATTACTGAACGAAGTTTGATCAAAAATCTGCCAGAACCAAAATAGCAGTATGAACAGTGCACGTGAACAATAATTGTATTTTGGCTATAACTTGAGCTACAAAACTCCAATTGGGGTGATCCAAAAATGAGAATACACTTAAGACAATAAGGAACATTTTCTATGAAGGAAGGTTTGCCAAATTCTAACAGTAGATTGACCAATGGAATAGTGCAACTAAGAGCACCAAAACTAAAATTTGACAATTTTGCAAAAAGGACTTAAGCTTTGAGAAAATGACCAAAACCAACAAGTTTGGTGACCAAAATGTAGTATGTGGGTGAAGTTGGAATTCCCATACCTATTAAGCCTTAGAAAGTCAACTATTTAACTTAAATAGTGCAGTGAATAGTAAACCGAAACACAAAATTTAAAGAACGTTGAATTTAGCACGTTAGAGCTAGGTAATTATGAAGCTAAATTTATTTTGGATTTATGTTTAGTTCTATTACTGAAACATTGTAAAATTTGTGTGTTTCAGTTGAAAAGAATATCAGGAAGGAACCCGAGGAACCAAGTCAAGGCTAAGGGACGACTCGCTTGAGGTTTGTGCACAATAAACCCTATTTAAGCATTTTATCCTTGAAAAATTGATTTAGTATGCATTATGAATTTATGAACTTTTGTGTTGCCACCTTGTGATCAAATTGTAACTTTGGAAATTGATTTGATTTTTGTATGCAATATTTGAATGAAATGTTTGAAATGGATTTTTGATTCACACTTAGCATGACAGTTACTTATTATTCCTCCTCCATTTATGGGGTTGAGATCGTTTATTTTCCTCCCTCTCTGGCTTGCCAGTTGAGGTTGTAGATCGAATGAGTACTCATTAACTAGCTAGCCACCTCCCTCATTGATTTTAATTAATGGGGTTGTAGATTGCTTTGTCGTGGTGTACAACGCGGCATTGATCGAAAATTTTGTGTCATGACTTAAGTTGTGTATGACTCTGGCAACACTGTGTTTATGAAATTGTTTGACTAAACTGTGTTTAATGGATTATTTGACAAAATGGTGTCATTATGGACTTTGATATTTGCAAAATGTGACTGAGAAATATTTAAATTGTGTTTGGCAATGAATGATTTATTTGTTGTATTTTAAATTTTTATTGTGCACCACTGAGTATTTTTATACTCAGCGATAGCTTATTTTGCTGTCGCAGATAAGAGCAAGGAGAAAGCAGTGAGTGAGTCATTAAATCGAGGACTACTCTGATCATTTTGTACGGGTATTATTTTATACCCTTGTAGATAATCTTGATGTAAATATAAAAATGTTGTATGTATCAATGTAGTTGAGCAGTTGTAAATAAATTGTAACAATATTATTTTGGATTCTCTTCTGTAAATTTAATATTTGTTCATATGGATTTTCTGCTTTATGCTTTGTGAATGGAAATATTAAATATTTTGAGACGATTGAGTCATTGAAGGTTGGGAGTTGTGAGATATTTTTTGGAAGTGCTTTTTACAGGTCTTTGAAGAACTGGTTTCTCAAAATACAGAGGGAACTCTGTCAAAATTTTTATAAAATTTGCGGCAAAATTAAACTGGACAAAATTTTTTATTAGTATTTAAACTTGAATAAATGATTTTAAATTCTTATCAAAATGCTCACCACTTTCAAAATGTAAAAAAATTGTTTTAAAATCCCTTGTAGGGTACTTAATGAGTTATCGGTAGGTGAAGTTCGGTGGTTCATTAAGTATTCTACGGGATCATGTTATGCCTTACAGAGGAGTAAGGTGTGACATGCATTATGTGTCTAATTTCACCTTCAATTGGCCTTGAACCAACTAAAGCCACATAAGTCCAACTAGGGCTGTCCAAACACACTAGACTCCAAAGGTCCAGAATTCACCACACTAGGCAACCTAACCATTTCAATATCCAATGCCACATTTCAATTCATTTTATGTTCAAACCTTGCCAAATGGTCACTAATTGACCATTAAAATGTTCATTCACCATTACATGGGTAAAACCCTAATTTTGCTCAAAATCTCAATTCCCAAATTTTAATTCTTGCATTACACCTACAATTCAATGTCCTAGTCATGAAATTCATGTCAAGGGCAACTAGTATATCACTTTAATTTAACGAAATCATCAAAACCCTAATAATTCTATGGCTGCCAAAATCAGGGGGGAGGCATACAAGTGGTTTTCATTAAATTTTCTTACAATTCCCAACTTAAATTAAGTCCCTAAACGTGAATTAAGAGAGAGTGAGAGAGAGAGAGAGAGATTGGTCACTAACCTCACTTGAGAGATTTTTCCAACTTCAATTCCTTCACTTTCTTTGGTTTTCTTAGCTTCCAAACACTTTCCCAAGATGAGTGGACAAGTTTTAATGAAGGAGGTCTAGGGTTTTGTAGAGAGAAATCAATGAAAATTAAGAGAGATGAAACAAACTTTCATGGAAGAGAAAGAGTGAAGTTTTCGGCTATGAGAAGAAAATGAGGAAGATGGCTGTATTTTTTTCTTGTTTTTATCTCAATTTAGCTTCATTTTTATCCCTTTATTTATTTTGTCAAATTGTGATTGGGTGGTGTTTTTTTTTTTAATTGCATCATGCTTATACAAGCATGATGTCATAATTAAGCTTTTTAAATTTCATTTATTTTCTTTCCTTTTCTACTCATTTTTAATTAATTTTTCATCAATATTCGTTTATATTTTATGTCATATAATTCACTTACTTAAATGGACAAGTTGGTCAAAAATTATCTCTAAAGGCAAAATGACCAAAATGCCCTTCGTTTAGCTTAACAAGCTAAAACCGTCTGTACCAATTGATTTAATTTTTCCTTAGTTTTCTTAGCAATTTATTATCATTGAATGCTTAATAACTCTTTACTGGAGTCCCAAAAATTATTTCACAGGGTTTCCTCATGGGTATAGGGTCGGCAACTATCTTTACAGTCACTTCCCGTTAGGTCACCTATCCCTGGAGCTTCGACTCATTTAACCTTTGCGAATTTCATTTCTAAAATTTTTCCTAAATTTTTCTTATCACTATTTGGGTTATTTATGACTCCTTACTCTAGTCTAAATATAGTTTCAGACATTTTGGCTACCCAGACTAACATTAGTTATCCGAACAGTAGAATGTACAGACTAGCCAAAGTGAGGGTATTACATTCTCTTTCATAAGGTCAGAGATAATAGGGTCATCTCAAGAAAGTCTTCCATCGCTAAAGTCTTATGTGTGAATCATGAAGGTTCAAGAGGGAGAAATCAATTTATTAAATTAAAGGGTCTCTCTTAATTATTAGCATGGCTCAATTAAACTCCGCATCAGGTACGCTTTCTAGATTTGTGAGAATTTATTTGTTCAAGATCCATTATTAGGGCGATGGTTAAATCTTACGTTTATGATTTACATTATGTTTATGATTATTATAATCTATTAAGATTTATTTTATATGTGGTATCAGAGCCCTAGTGTTTGAACAATTAAATTTCTCCATTAAATTTATGATGAACATAATGTTGATATTCTTGATATTAGATTTAAGTAGAATTGAAGTATAAATTTTAAAGGTTTAAGGATTGAAAATTAATTAAGTTTGGCCGAAACAAATTGGATTCGGCCATGGTGGTTCAACAAGTTGAAAGCATGTTCATAAAATAAATGAAATTGGGAACAAATATTCTCGAAAAGAATTAAAAAAAATTATATTTTCTACCCAATCGAATTAAGATTTGTAATTAAACCTAACAAATGAACAAACATTAGGTTTATTAAGATACATAATTTATATGCGTGCCTTATGATATTTGTTTTAGTTTGTTAGTCACCAAAGTGGCCAAACTAAAATAAAATAAAATCAATAGTTTGTTGGTCACCAAAGTGGCCGAACTATAAATGATGTTTACATGCATTTAAAAATTATCAATTATCGATACTAATAGATGCTTATGATGAAAAGTGGATTAATTGATACTTATTAGTCACGAGAATTTAAAAATTTTACCCAAAGGTAAATCAATTATTCTATGATAGTGAGAATTATGAGGACAATAATATTTTATCAAATATATATTGGATGTCTAAAGACAACATGTATATTTGATGTAAGTTAATTATTATTCAATCAAGTTTAAAGGTATTTAATTTAGGATAGTATATTATAGTATTTACCCAAATGAGAACTATAGTATACTCTAATTGTTAAAGTTATCTGAATCTATTTTGAGCATATAAATATAATATTGCAGCTTTTTCTCTTCATTCGCGAGCTTAATCTATTATTATTTTAATGTGTTAAACTTCTTTGAGTGGTGTGAGCAAGTCAAGTTCCATTTAGGTGTCTTGGACCTTGACTTTGCATTATTGGAAGGCTAACTCACTATTATTATGGATACAAGCAGTGAGGAAGAGAAGTTATACCATGAGTAATAGGAATTGGTAAACAAATTGAGCCTTATGCTTTTGCGAATGACTATTGCCAATAACATTAAGACTACAATTCTACAAACTGAAAATGCAAAAGAATACCTTAAACTTATGAATGATATGTTCTATTCTGAAGCTAAGTCACTTACTAGTACTCTAATGGCATAACTCATGACCATAAAGTATGATGGATTAAAGAGTATGCAAGAGCACATTATTGAAACGAGTGATATTGCAGTAAAACTAGAAACTTTAAGGATGACGGTTGATGATTTCTTCTTGGTGTAGTTCATTATGAACTCATTACCTCTTGACTATGGGTCATTTCAAATTAACTATAACACTATTAAGGACAAGTGGAATGATAATGAATTGGCCAGTAAGCTAGTTTAAGAGAAAATAAGACTGAAAAATCAAGGGACTCATTCTGTCAACATTATGGGTCAAGAAGCTAATAAAGTACTTAAAGTTAAAGCCAACAAGTTTAAAAAGAAAAAGAAAGGATCTTCAAAAGTTACTCAAACTAAGTAAAATGAGCAAATGGTAGATAAGTGTCGCTTCTGTACTAGAGTAGAACACAATCAGAAAGATTGCCTGAAAAAATAAAGCTTGATTTGAAAAGAAAGGCAATGTTTATGCTTATGTAAGTTTCAAATCAAATTTATTTGCAGTTCCTAATAACACTTTGTGGCTTGATTTTGGTGCTACTATTTATGCCTCCAATGTGATGAAAGGATCTCTTACGGTCCAAACTGAAAACCCAATTAAGACTTCTTATTTATGGGGAACCATATGAAGGCCCCAATTGAAGGCATAGGGACTTACCGTTTGATCTTGGACAATGGTTATCACTTAAATCTTTTACAAACTCTTTATGTACCTTCAGTTTCTAGGAATGTTATTTCTATTTCAAAACTTGATGAATCTGGGTTTAATGTTAAGTTTGGACATGAATGTTTCAGTTTATTTAATAATAATAATAATAATAATTCCGTTATTGGTTCTGGAATTCTTATTGATGGTTTAGATAGGCTAAAACTTGATGATAATTTTGCTGAATCCTTGCTTGTCACTTATAGCAATATTGGGATTAAGCGTAGTAGACTGAATGAAGATTCTGCTTTTTTATGGCATAAGAGTTTGGGTTATATATCCAAAGAACTATTAGAGAGGTTGGTAAAGAATGAGATTCTACTGAGTCTAGATTTTACTGATCTTGATGTGTGTGTGGATTGCATTAAGGGCAAGCAAATCAAACACAACAAGAAAGGAGCCACAAGAAGCAGTCATCTTCTTGAAATTATACACACTGATATATGTGGGCCTTTTGATACTCCAACTTTTGGTGAGAAAAGTACTTTATTACCTTCACATTATGGATATATTTATTTGCTTAATGAAAATTTTCAATCAATAAATGAACTTGAGGTGTACATAAACGAGGTTGAGAGGCAATTAGATAGAAAAGTGAAAATAGTAAGGTCAGATAGAGGTGGTGAATACCATGAAAAACACACTGAAATGGGACAATGTCCTGGTCCATTTGCAAAGTTCTTAGAAAGTCGTGGCATATATGCATAGTATACTATGCCAGGTACTCCTCAACAAAATGGGGTGGCGAAAAGGCGAAATTGAACTTTAATGGATATGGTTAGAAGTGTGATGAGTAACTCTTCTTTACCTATATCTTTGTGGATGTATGCACTTAAAACCACTGTATACTTGTTAAATAGGATTCCTAGCAAGGCAGTCTCAAAGACACCTTATGAATTATGGACTGGAAGGAAACCTAGTTTAAGGCACCTGTATGTTTGGGGTTGCCAAGCGGAAGCAAGAATTTATAATCCATATGATAAGAAATTAGATTCTCGAAAGATAAGTGGATACTTTATTGGTTATCCCGAGAAATCTAAAGGATATAGGTTTTATATTCCAAACCATAGTCCAAGAATTGTGGAAATTGGTAATACAAAATTCCTTGAGAATGGTGAAGTTAGTGGGAGTGTTGAGAGAGAGGATTTGGATATACAAGAAAATAAAGTTGATTTTCATGTGCCTATTAAAGTTTCAATATCCACTCCCACTCCACATGTTGTTCCAGCAGTTGTTGAAGGACCTAATAATGCTACACAACATAATGATGAAACACATCCTGAAGAAGCTAACCCATAAAGATCTTATGAAGGTGAACCACAAGAAATGCCATTAAGAAGATCTCAAAGAGAAAGGAGATCAGCAATTGCTAATGATTACGTGATTTACTTGTAAGAGTCAGATTTTGACATAGGAATTAATAAAGATCTAGTTTCCTTTTCACAAGCTATAGAAAGTAATGAGTCTGATAAGTGGTTAGATGCCATGAAAGATAAGTTAAAATCTATAGAACAAAACAAAGTATGGGATCTCATCGAATTGCCTAAAGGGTCTAAACGAGTTGGGTGTAAATGGGTATTTAAGACCAAGCGCGACTCGAATGGCAAAATCGAATGATATAAAGCAAGAATTGTTGCCAAGGGTTATACTCAAAAGGATGGTGTTGACTATAAAGAAACATTTTCACCAGTCTCAAAGAAAGACTCATTAAGAATTATCATGGCATTGGTGGCTCATTATGACTTAGAGTTGCACCAAATTGATGTGAAAACAACCTTTCTAAATATAGAACTTAAAGAGGAAGTTTATATCGACCAACCTAAAAGTTTAAAAAGGCTATATGGCGTGTAAACTTAAGAAATCAATATACATACTTAAGTAAGCTTTCCACCAGTGGTATATTAAGTTCAATGATACCATAAAGTCTTTTGATTTAAGGAAAAAGTCATTAATCGATGTATATATATCTTAAGATCAGTGGGAGTATGTTTACTTTCTTAATTGTATATGTTGATGATATCTTACTTGCTGCAAATGATTTAGGTATATTACGTGATACTAAAGATTTTCTTTCTATGAATTTTGAAATGAAAGATATGGGAGAGGCATCCTTTGTGATTAGAATAGAAATATTCCATAATAGATCACAAAAGCTATTAGGATTGTCTTAGAAAGCCTATATTGATAGAATTCTAGAAAGATTTAATATGCATAAATATTTAGTAGGAATTGTTCCCATACAGAAAGGGAACAAATTTAGTCTCAAACAAAGTCCAAAGAATCATATGGAATGTAAAGAAATGGAATCAATTCCTTATGCTTCAATTCAGGGTAATTTGATGTATGCTTAAACCTGTAAAATTCTTTATCTTGGAATTGATCACTAGAAAGCTGCTAAGAAAGTTTTATGGTACCTACAATGAACTAAAGATTTCATTGTCACTTATAGGATATCTAATCATTTAGAAGTGATTGGATATTCAGATTCAGATTTAGATTTACCTGGATGTGTTGACAATAAAAGTTTATTTTGGCTACTTGTTCTTATTAGCTGAAGGAACAATTATAACATCCCAAATTTCGAAGCTCTGATTAGTATCATTTTCAATCAGTGAATAGTACTATTCAAAGTCAGTTTGAGGGCTAAAAATAAAATAAAAATAAATTGAAATAGGTAGAATGAAAATCAAAGTGACCATCGGGTTATGGACTTAATCAGTATTACCGAAAAAGATTGACTGTAACCCGATGAGGGGCATTTTGGTCAATTCATTCTAAGAGTTGACTTTTGACCTAAATATCCATTAAAATGTGTGAGATCAAAATGTTGAAAAAGAATTAAAAAATATGAAAGTTGTATGGAAAATTTAAAAGGGACACAAAGGGAATTAAGTGAATTGTTATAATTATATTAATTATAATTAAATTAAAAGTTAATTTAAAAGAGACAAAAATATTTAATTTCAAGATAAGTCTTCTTCTTCTTCTTCTTCCTTAGCTTGGCCGAACCCCTCCCTTGCTTCTTCCACCATAGTTGTTCTTCCAAAGCTCCATTTTCCTTAGTTTTTCATCATATTTTCCCTAGCCATAAACACAAAAACTTGATATTTGACCTCAATTTGAAGATTGGAAGCAAAAGGAAGCAGAAATTTGAAGAGTTTAGCAAGCTAGGAAATTCATCTAAGTGAGGTATGTGCACTCTTTGCTTAAATTTATGTATAACCTTTGAATTTAAGTATAATTATGAGGAAATTATTAGAGAAATGAAGAAAAATATGCAAAAATGGTGGGGTATGAATTTCTGTCAGCATAAGGGAGATTGAGGTTTTGATGTTTTGATGGAATTAAATATGCCTACTAGCGTAGATTAAAGTATATAAATGATTTGTATGATTGAAACTTGCTTGGATATGGAAGATGTGAAATTAGGGTTTTGGAGGAATTAGGGTTTTATGCTAGGAGGTGTAATTAATGTGTATAAGGTCATATAATGACCATTTGATAAGTATTGAATGAGGAATGATGATAGGTTGGTGAAAGAATAAATCTGATTGACAATGTGCATTAGGCTGTGAATCCAGACAGCTTGTGTCCAGTGTGTTTGAATGCTTATAAGTTGAGTTACATAGCTCCAATAGGTTTGAAATCAATTGGAGATGAAATCTAAGACATAATGCCACAACTTTCATGAAGAGACCTACCCACAAAATGACCATAAGTTACCCTAATTAAGTCTTGAATCCGGAATGGCAATTCTGGACCTGGGCAAAATAACCATATGAACATTACTTAATAAATCAGTCATAACTTACTTTAGGAAACTCTAATTTAGGTGATTCTTGAACCTGTAGAATTCTTTGACATAGGAGAACATTTCATATGGGGAACTTAAAGCCAAATTATGAACCTAACTCAACTAAATTACTAGACCAAGTTAGTCCAGAAACCTGCCTTGAATTCTAGACTGAACCTGGAAAATGTGAGTAATTGGTCATCTGACCAGTTTTGGAAAAAAATGTCATAACTTAAGCTACAAAACTGCAAATGTAGTAATTCCAAAGCCAAAATACTCATAATACATGGAACTAAAACTTTTCTCTTTAGACCAGAACCCAGTTCTTAGAGGAAAGTAGGGGAATCATTAGAATAAATCAGGAATGCCAAATCTAGAATTCCTGCACTTGAAGCATTTTGCCTTATGACCTCCGAATGGTTATTAGGCCATAACTTTCTCTACAAAACTCCAATTGAAGTGATTCAAAAAGATTTGGAAACTTGAGACCAAGGCCTAGAATTTGTTTTAGGGACCTGAAGCCAATTTTGAGCCTAGGGTGCTCAGATATTAGTTGAAAATTTTGGTGAAATTCTGGAAAATAAGGAAAGAGTAGGGTTTATTACCCTGGAATAGTACTTGGTAATTTGACTATAACTAGAGCTACAAAACTTCAAATTGAATGATTCAAAAAGAAAATTAAAGTACATAGGGGAATAACTTTTATGAAGAAAGTGTGGCCAAACTGATTCTACATCTTAGCCAAGTTAATGCATCAATTCTAGAATTTATTAAACTTTCACAAAATGACTTGAAATGTGATAGATACTTAACATAAATGATTTGATGAACACATATATCATATGAATATGTAATTGGGACTTATGTTCCCATCATGAATGGAATGAAAATGCTATGAGCATGAATGACACATGAAATGAAATAATGAGACTTATGAATACATAATGATACTAAATTACCCATGTATGCCTAAACATCAGTGTATAGGTTGGATCGATTGGCATGCCAATTATGGACCACAAATGTAGTACTGCCATGGCTTTCAAGCCTACTTCATGGATGATCATTAATAGACAATGTATGTCTGATATGGTTATTCTTCTAGCTTTATGCCTGCCCACTGGCTTTATGCCTGATATGTTTTACTGGCTTTTATACTTGCCCACTGACTTTATGCCTGATAGATGTATACCTAATATGTTTGATATGGTTATTCTTCTGGCTTTATGCCTGCCCGCTGGCTTTATGCCTGACATGTTTTACTGGCTTTTATGTCTGCCTGCTGACTTTATGCTTGATAGATGTATACCTGATAGGAACATGGGGTGTCTAACTAGTATACTCCTGTGTATCCAGTCTTAATAGTCTGTTATAGGTTACTTGGACATTGAAAAGTATTAAAAAGATTGAATGTTAAGCAAATGAATGGAAAAGATCCCTATGAACTAAATTGTTCCTGAAGATCACAAAAAATGTGCAATAACTCATAATTAATGAAAATGCATTTCTTTGATGACACTACACACACAAAACATTTATTTTTAATTTTAATAATTTAATTTATTTTCATTTTATTATTGCACCACTAAGCAATATACTTAGCACGATGGATTTTTCCTCGGGTAGGTACTGGAGACAAAGTCCAGTTGAGGCATTAGACTGAGAATGGAGATCTGATCTATAAAAGCGTCGTGTCACCTGATCACTATATTTTGGTAGGGCCCATGAGTTATAGAAATTTTGTCACTATACATTGTGATCAGTCTTTAAGTTTGTAATGTGAATTCAGAATTTGTAAAATAATTTTGTACATTATGCAAGTTTGTAAATTTTGTAAATTTCATGTATGAAATGAGTTTGCAAATTTGATATAGAACAAGATGGAAATGTTATGGATGAATATGACACATGATTTGAAATTATTGAAAATTGATTATGGAAATTGAGATTGATATGGATTTATTTAAACAGGTAATTGATTTTAACAGGTTAAATGTTAATAAAACAAGGGGAACTCTGACGGTTTCTCCATTTAAATATTATGATTTAATTAATAATGGAATTAAAATTACTAATAAATAAAGTAAGATAAGATAAAGTGCTCCAGCACAGAATGTGGCGTTCCTTGCTCAGCTACACTGTAGATCGGGTGAGGGGCGTTACAACAGTATTATGGAAAAATGCCAAAAAATAGTCTGTTATTATTTCATCCATTATGAAAGAAAAATGCATGGCATGTTTTCAAGTTTTAATTCATGCATTATAGATGCAAAATTTTATCTCAGGACTTAAGGTAATCGACACCATTAGTAAGCCGCTGAGAATTCATTGTGATAATTCCATAATAGTATTTTCTCCATAAATGACAAATATAACAAAGTTGCTAAGCATATGGAATTAAAGTATTTTGTCATTAAGGAGAAAGTTCAGAAATTAAGAGTATCTATTGAGCATAATAGTATTGATCTCATGATAGCAGATCCATTAATTAAGGGTTACAACCTAAGACATTTAAAGAATATTTTCTTATAATGGGTCTTGGTTGTATTAATGTATAATGTATTGGATTTGATACTCTGAGCTCATTGATGTATTTCTGATATACATTAAAATATTTTCTATTTCTCATGATTGTGTACACATAATATTTTGAGTGAATGATAATAGAAAAAGTCTTTTGAGACATTATTGTGGACCATGATGTGATAAACATATATCCATTATGTACCTACTATGGTAAGTTGCTAGTATTATGGTATATGAGAGGAACTATGTGATTAAACAATGTACAACCGTCATAACCCATACTTAGTAATTTATTATAGGAAAGTAATTATGAAGTACATTATGGAAAGGATTTGTTTATTTTATGCACATCTAATGCTTATGTTATTAAAGTTTTTATCACCTAATTATTGTGCCAAGTAGGAGAATGTAAGATTTTGTCTGGTAATTAATATTACTATATGGGCCAAAATCAATTTGTTTAATGTGGCCCAATACTAATTGACATTTACTTTAATTAATACAAATCCTATGTGACACCCCTTACCCGTTTACAGTGTAGTCGAGCAAGATATGCCACGCAGTGTACCGAAACACCCTATTTTAATTCAATCATTTTTTTTATTCTTCCTAATTTTTTTTTCATAGTTATGAAGTGCAATTTATGAAATATAATTCATTTAAGTCATTTATTGAAATTATAATTTATTTGAGGTTCCGAAAATTTTATAGAAAATCCGGCAAAGTACCGGCTAAAAATGGAGAAAACAGTTCTTCGGAACTTGTGAAAAACACTTCCAATAATCATTTCCAATCATTCTCAAACTCCAATAACCATCAACATGGTCTCAAAATTAGCAATCATTTCAAGTTCTCAATCTTAATCCACAATTTCATTCAAATTCAAAATCAACTAAAATTTCATGAAGATATTCTCAAATTATATTAATTAACAAAATTCTTCAAAATATGTACATCAATATATGATTACATAAATTTACTATTTATATGAGTTCATAATTTACAAATCACAAACTACTACCTATTACAAAATGTAAAAACATAATTTCAAAAGGGACCTAAAGGTCCTACCACTCATGCACTGTAGATGAGACGTGACTCTGACTCTAGGCAGATCTGTGACCTCACCCAGTTTGTGGTCTGTTGGGCTCTCTGTCTGTCTCTCCAGAACCTACGCGTGGCAAAAAGTAACACGCTAAGCAATAATGCTTAGTGGTGCTAATAATAAAATAAAAAGAACTAAAAGGAAATAAATATGCAGTGAGTGTATTAATGTCTCATGCAGATAAATTTTTGATAATTATTGGTAGTCTTATTTAATTTGGTACTTGTTATATTCATTATTTTATTAAATTTATCAACTTTCATTTTTTGTTGCCCAAGTAACTTATACTGGATGACTGGACTGGATAAATGGGTAAACTGGCACTGGGTATCAAGTACCTGGGGCCCTCATACCATCGGTCACATATGTGTCTCCCGGTGTGCAACAGAACAGCTAATAAGCTATAATAACATTAGGCACAAGGCCAAGTCTCAACACAATGTCAGAATGGCTAAAAGCCATGAAATCACAAAATGGCATAATGTCATGTGCAGTACTGCTAACTGAACCCTGTTGGCATGCCAACCTATCCAAACCAATCTTACTAGGTGTACTAGGGCATGTTACACTTTTAAACTTTATAATTCTTGAAATTTAAGTTTAGGTGTTACTATTTATTTCATTAGTCAACTAAAATGTTGACTTTTGCATAGACAATAGGTACATTGGTTCTAATACTCCCAACACACCACATTTTGCATTCTAAAGTTGTTGGTATTGGTTGCCAATACCATTTCTAAGCTTAATGTTAATTGTTCAAAATTTTCAGATTTCAAGTCTTGTGTTTACTGTTCCATTGGTCATTTTTACAGTAGGAATTTGGAAAAGTTGTCTTCATAAAAGTTGTTCCTTATTTTGTCTAGTCACATTTTCTTTTTTCAATCACTCCATTTGGAGTTTTTTAGCTCAAGTTATGGCCTAAACACCATAACTGGCCAGATTGGACAGAATTCAAAATTCTGGGCAAAACTGGTTCTGCCAGATTTGGTAACCTAAGTTTGGTTGGAAATTTGACTAGGTTATGGTCAAAATTTGGAATTGTGTTCCCCATAAAAGTTGTAGGTATATGTCTCAGCTTTCTGCTGGTAAAATTTCAAGTCAATTGGACCATTCTACACTGAGTTATGACAAATGAATAAACACTATTCATTTGATCATTTTGCCCAGGTAAAATACAGGTCACCCTGATTAGGACAATTTTTAGGTTAACTTAGTTTGATTTTCTGAGCAAGGTTTCTATACCAAAGTTGTGCCATTATGTGTCTAGTTTCATGTCCAATTGGCTTTACACCAATTGAACCTACACAATCCAAGTTATAGCTGCCCAAATAGGCTGGACTCACATCCAGACCTGTAGGTCACACAAGGCAGCTCAGCGAAACTCAAATCCCAAGCTACAACTCACTTCAACTCTTCATCATACACAGCTAAATGGTCACTAATTGACCATTTAAACTTTCATTCACTAACACATGAACAAGATCCAAGTTTTTGTGTCCAAACCCTAGCTCCAATTCAAGGTTCACACAACACATGTCAATTAGGCATACTAATCCATTTCAAATTTTTGTCTACACATCAACACCATATCTAAGCCATTTTAATCCATCAAAACCATCAACTACCACTCCCATAAAGCTGGTCAAAATTCCATTCTCAATTTCACACATGAGTTATCTCAATTTCTTAATTATTTGTTCATATTCAAACTAAATTTTAAGAAATAAACAAGATTAAGTAATTAACATGCACTAACCTCTTTGGTCTCTTTATTGGCTTGTATAAACCTTGGAATTTCTTCACTTTATGATAATCAAAACCTTGCTCTTGATGTGAAGGGTGTTTAGGGTTTTGGGGTGAGATTTGGTGAGTTATGAAGCTTTGGTAAGCTTTCAATGGTGGAATGGGTATGGAGGAGAGGGACGGCTGATTTTTGGGTGAGGATGGCTGCTGGCTTTTTTTTCATTTTTTTGTATCCTTTATCCACTTTTTATTAGTTAATTTAAGTGTTGATTAAATATGATTGGTGGCATTTTTTTTAATGACATCATAGTGATGTCATAATTGGCCTTTTATCTCATTTTCTCTTCTTTTCTTCTCTACTCATTTTCAATTTAATTTTTAGCAATATTTATTCACATTTTGTGTCATAATAATTATTTACTTAACTAGAAAAGTCGGCCAAAAATCACCTATGAAGGCGAAATGACCAAAATACCCTCCGTTTGGCTTAACAGACCAAAATTATCTATACCAATTGAAAAAATTTTCTAAGCATTTCCTTGGCATTCTAATGCCATAGAAACCTCAATGACCCTTCTCTAGAGTCTCAAAAGTTATTTTATGAATTTTCTCCCTGGTCTAGGGCTCCTAGTTGCGAGAACCACAACTTCCCACTAGGTTACCCATCGCTAGGGCACTGGCTCAATTAACTTGGTTGTATTTTATTTCTAAAATTTTTACTAAATTTTTCTTGTTAATATTTAAGTTAATTATGGTTCCTCACTTCAGTTTAAATATTTTTCCGAATGTTCTAGCTGTCCGAACCAACACTGGTCATCGGAACAGTAGAATATACGGAGTTGCTACAGGGAGGGTGTTACAACTCTTCTCCTCTAATTTAAATTTCGTCCTCGAAATTTACCTGATGCAAACAGTTGAGGGAACTGTTGCCTCATCGTCTCTTCAGTTTCCCAACTTGCCTCCTCGGTGTTGTGGTGCCTCCAAAGTACTTTCACCAGTAGAATCTGCTTATTCCTCAACTCTTTCACTTCCCGAGCCAGGATCCATATGGTTCTTCTTCATATGTTAAATCCGGTTGTACTTTAATTTCTTCCATGGGGATGACATGTGAAGGATCTGAGCGGTATCTTCTTAGCATAGACACGTGGAACACATTGTGGATTTTGTCCAGCTCTGGTGGTAAACCTAGCATGTAGGCCACTGGACCCACACGTTCAATGACTTCATATGGGCCAATGAACCTAGGGCTTAACTTACCTTTTCTTCCAAACCTTAGTACCTTCTTCCATGGTGACACCTTGAGGAACACTTTGTCGCCCACTGCATATTTTATTTCTTTTCTCTTTAGGTCGGCATAAGATTTTTGTCTGTCTGAGGCAACCTTCAGATTGGCTTTGATTAGCTTTACCTTTTCCTCAGTCTGTTTTACCAGGTCTGGCCCTACTAGTTTATCTTCACCCAATTTAGTCCATCATATTGGAGTTCTACATTTCCTCCCATACAGTGCTTCATACGGGGCCATTTGGATGCTAGCTTGGTAGCTATTGTTGTATGCAAATTCTGCCAGTGGGAGGTATCTATATCAACTTCCCTCAAACTCAATGACACAACTCCTCAGCATATCCTCAAGGACCTGACATATATTTCATGTTATTATTATCATTTCAGTTCAATATTTGTGTTAGTCCAATTGGTTTCAATTGCTTACCTGGATTACTCTTTCTGATTGCCCATCCATCTGAGGATGGAAAGCTGTGCTGAAGTGGAGTTGTGTACCCAGGGATTCATGTAACTTCTTCCAAAATCTCGATGTAAATCTTGGGTCTCGATCAGATATGATGGAAAGTGGAATTCCATGCAGTCTAACTATCTCACTAATATACAATTCTATTAACTTCTCCAGTGAGTAGTCAGTCCTAACTAGCAAAAAGTATGCTGACTTCGTCAATCTATCTACTATCACCCATACTGCATCATGCTTCTTCTGAGTTAGAGGTAGACCACTTACAAAATCCATGGTGACCCAATCCCATTTCCATTCAGGTATGCGTCTAGGCTGTAGCAAACCCGATGGAACTTGATGTTCTACCTTGACTTGCTGACATGTCAAGCATTTAGTCACATAGTCAGCTATGTCCTTCTTCATACCAGGCCACTAATACTGAAGCTTCAGATCATGATACATTTTTGAACTTCCTGGGTCCATAGCATAAACACTGGTGTGTGCCTCTTTTAGAATACTGGCCTTTAATTCCCCATCATCTGGTACACACAGTCTTCCTTTGTAGTACAGACACTCATCTGCTTTTACCTCATAGTCAGTTGCTTTCCCTTCTGAGATTTTACTCATAGTAGTCATTAATTTCTCATCTACCTTTTACCCATCCAAAATCTGCTGTAGCAGGTTTGGCCTCACTTGTAACTCAGCCAAAATAGCTCCATCTCGAGCCAATGATAGACGGACATTCAATGATCTCAAAGTTGTGATGGATTTTCTGCTTAAAGTATCTGCAACTACATTTGCCTTCCCAGGATGGTAGTCAATTACACAATCATAGTCCTTTAGGAACTCAATCCATTGCCTCTGTCTAAGGTTGAGCTCCTTCTAGGTTGGCAAGTATTTCAGACTTTTTTAGTCTGTGTAAATGTAGCACTTTTCATCATACAAGTAGTGCCTCCATATCTTCAGTGCGAAGATAATTACTGCAAGTTCTAGATCATGGGTAGGGTAATTCTGTTCATGTGGCTTTAGCTGCCTGGAAGCATAAGCGACCACCTTCCCCTCTTGCATTAATACACACCCTAACCCATTATGAGAGACATCACTGTAGACCACAAAGTCCTTTCCCGACACTAGCTGTATTAACACTGGTGCGTCTGTCAACATAGCCTTCAACTTCTCAAAACTGGTCTGACACTTGTCATTCCAGTCAAATCTAACATTCTTGTGTAACAACTTGGTCATTGGAGCAGCTATTAAGGAAAATCCCTTCACAAATCTTTTGTAATACCCAGCTAGCCCCAAGAAACTTCTGACCTCAATTGTATTCCTGGGAGGCTTCCATTCCATCACTGCTTCTATTTTCTTGGGATCCACTCTAAACCCATCAGCTGACACTATGTGTCCAAGGAATGCAATCTCATTCAACCAGAAATCACACTTGGACAACTTAGCATACAGCTTCTTTTCTCTCAGGGTTTGCAGAATAATCCTTAAATGCTCATCATGTTCTTCCCTAGTCTTGGAATACACCAAAATATCATCAATAAAGACCACTACGAACCGATCTAGGTATGGATGGAAGATACAGTTCATAAGGTCCATGAATGCTGCTGGTGCATTTGTTAGGCCAAAGGGCATTACTAGGAACTCATAATGCCCATACCGGGTCCTGAATGCAGTCTTTGGCACATCTGCATCCTTCACCCTCAACTAATGATACCCTGATCTGAGATCAATTTTAGAAAATACTCCTGCTCCCTTCAACTGATCAAACAGATCATCAATTCTAGGCAACGAATATTTATTCTTCACAGTTACTTTATTCAACTGCCGGTAATGGATGCATAACCTCAAAGTCTCATCCTTCTTCTTTACAAACAGCACTGGAGCCCCCCATGGTGACACACTGGGGCGTATGAACCCCTTATCCAGTAACTCCTGTAACTAGATTTTCAGTTCTTTCAATTCTGTGGGTGCCATCCTATAAGGAGCAATAGAGATTGGTGCTGTACCCAGCAGTATCTCAATAGCAAATTCAACTTCCCTTTCTGGTGGCAAACTAGGCAATTCTTTAGGAAATACATTTGGAAAGTCTCTTACTGTGGGTATGTTACACAGATCTGGCTTAACCTGCCTAGTATCCACCACATGTGCTAGGTAGGTTTCATAGCCTTTTCTCATCAGTTTTCTTGCAACTGTGGCTGAGATGACATTAGACAAGAAATCTGTTCTTTCCCCCACAACTGTGATCTCATTACCCTCAAGAGTTTTCAAAGAAATTCTCTTCAATTAACAATCAACCATTGCCTGATGACGTGACAACCAGTCCATTGCCAAAATCATGTCAAACTCATGGAAAGGCAACTCAATTAGGTCTGCCAAGAATTCATATCCCTGAATTCTTAACGGGCAACCTTTGTACACTTTGTTCACCATTACACTGTGGCCCAATAGATTAGTTATCAGAATGTCTTGATCATTGTCACACCTTACCCAACTGTAAGGCATAACATGATCCCATAGAATACTTAATGAACTACCGAACTTCACCTACCGATAACTCATTAAGTACCCTACAAGGGATTTTAAAATAATTTTCTTACTTTTGTTAAGTGGTGAGCATTTTCTAGTTGGTGTCAAAACATTTAATTAAAATTAAAACTAGTTAATATTTTTGGCCCACTTTATTTTTTTGCAAATTTTATAAAAATTTTGCCAGAGTTCCGTCTATATTTTGAGAAAACAGTTCTTCAAATACCTGAAAAAAACACTTCCAATAATTTTTCTCAACAACTTCTTCCATTTTACAATCATCTCAATCAATTCAACACATTTAACAACTTCCAAAAATTCAAATCCACCATTTTCAATATCCAACAATCATCAAATAGCATTGATGAATTTCATTCAATTTAAAATAAATGCTACCATACATATTTCATTAATGACAAAGTAATTTATATACACCATTGCAAAAATTTACATCAAAAGAAATTCAAACTAAATTTTATTACAAACTTTATACGAACTTTGTACAAGCTGCTCAAGACCGAATTTACATGTCCATACAATTACATGCAATACATTCATCAAAATGAATAATTACAGTCAGGTTATAAATTATACCCGAATACTTCAAGCAGGTAGCTCCCCTGTCCTCAGCAGCTCAATCTGCTGCTCCTCTAGTCTCTATACCTGCGACAGCAATAACAGCTATCGCTGAGTACTAGGACTCAGTGGTGCACAACATATTAAAATAATCCTTATGCAGAATTTAAATCACATTTATTCAAAAATTGGACTAAACATGAGCATTAAATACAAAATATGAATTATGAGATTTTTAATGCAAACAAGTTCATTTCGAAGTATCAAAATACATTTCATAAAATCCACAGTTCTATCATGCCATTCGAAATAAATATAATCTCAATAACCAGAGGCTAAAGAGAAATCACATCACAAGGCTAGCTAGCTCAAATATATGGATATCCATTCAAATTCCTCTTCTACTGGCACACACCTCAACACTTCATCCAGAGAAGGAATCAAAATTCGAAACTGATTACCCCCACTAGTCAAGCTAGTGAGGTGTTCAAATAAATGGTCATGACACTGTGGTTTTAAAACTTATCTTAACAATTTGCTAAACATTGCCATTGCAAATATACACAATTAACTTTCAACAATTTAAATCAAAGCATCATAAATAATGTCACAATTCACTATTTCACATTATTCAAAACAATATGCAGAAGATAATTTACAAAAATTATATGTTGTGCACAAACCTCAAGCGAGTAGCCTCTTGGCCTTGACTCGATTCCTCGGGTTCTTTTTCGGTGTTCTTTTCAACTGAAATACACAATTTTACAGTGTTTCAGTACCATAACTTAACATAAATCCAAAAATAAATTTAACTTCACTTTTACCTAGCTCTAACGTGCTAAACTTGACGTTTTTTAATTTTTTTGTGTTTCGGGGTTACTATTCACTACTCTATTCAAGTCAATTTGTTGCCTTTCTAAGGCTTAATAGGTATGAGAATTCCAACTTCATCCACGTACCACATTTTAGTCACTAAATTTGTTGGTTTTGGTTATTTACTTAAATTCTAAGTCTTTTAGGCAAATTTGTAAATTTTCAGTTTTTGTGTCTTAGGTTACACTGTTCCATTGGTAATTTTTCTGTTAGAATTTGGCAAAACTTCCTTCATCGAAATGTTCCCTATTGTCTTAAGTTTATTCTCCTTTTTAAATCACTCCAATTGGAGTTTTGTAGCTCAATTTATAGCCATTTGAACCATGGCTGCCGGATTGGACTTAACCCAGATTTCTGGGCAAATTTGGGTTCTGGCAGTTTTAGATTACCAAATTGAGGTGGCCAAATGACTTGGTTAATGGCATAATTTAGGTTTATGTTCTTCATGAAAGTTTTAGTTCTATATCTCAACTATCCACTGGTAAAATTTCAGGTCATTTATACCTGCCTAGCTCAAGTTATGGCCAAATGAACAAATACTATTCATTTGGTCATTTTGTACAAGTCAGACTGAGAAAATCCAGATTTGGTCAATTTGTTCACTAGGTTTTGTTCACTTTTTTGGCATGATTCCTAAATGAAAAATGTTCCATTTTGTGTCTATTTTCATTCCCAATTGGTCTCATACCAATTGGACTTGTAAATTTTCAGTTTTGGTCCCTCAAAGAGACCTTGGTCCTGCTGCCTGCAGCATGACCACATTGAATCTGAATTTAAACTCAACTCTAACACTTCCAACACACTTCATTTGGTCACAAATGACCATTTCTCACCTCAAACTAAGTCAAACACATCATTTCACCATTTCTCCAAATTTTGTCTCCCAAACCCTAACTCCAAAACCCTAACTACACAATTTTGAAATTTTATACAATTTAAGTCATTATTCAACACCTACCCATATATTTCGACTCAATTATGCTTTTTAATTCATCAAAACCATGAAATCTCTACTCCCTTAAGGCTGGCTGAAATTCACAATTGGTTCTCCAAAGATTTTTTCTTTTGATTTTTAAGTTGAGTTCTAGGTTAGTTAAGCTAAACACACAAACAATAAACTGAATTTTTTCAACTTAAATTACTAACCTCAACTTGGATGTTAATCTTCAATTTTCTTCTTCTTTTCTTCTTTCTTTTATTGCTCAAGATTCTTCTCAAGTGAAGTCAACAAGTTTTTATGGACTGATTTTGGAAAAGTTAGGGTTTAGTGGGGAAAACTCAAGCTTTACCAAGCTTTAATGGTGGTTTTGGCAATGGAGGAGAGTGAAATGGTGAGGTTGCCGAATTTGTGGGAGAGAAGAGCTGATTTTTTTTGTTTTAATTTTATGCATTTTAGGTCTTATTTTGTGTATTTGAATTGGTCAAAAATTGTGAAAAATTAAAAATTAATTTTGACATCATAATTGATGTCATCAACATGATGTAAGAAAAATTTTCTTTTCTCTTTTTTTTTCATTTATTTTTCTATTAGTTCTTTAATTTAATTTCTGATTCCGAAATTTTCTTTTCTCTGATTTTATTTGACAGTTAGGTCAAGAGTCAGCTCTCGGGGTCAATTGACCAAATTACCCCTCACCGGTTCAACCCGGTTTGCAAATAATTCAATATTTCTTCTGGCTCCCTGACCTAATTATTTGATTGGCTTAACAACCTTTTTCCGTGATTTTCTCTTTTCCACTGTGTTCATAATAGTCCTAAGGACCGCAGCGTCACATTTTACGGTTCGAAATTTGAGTTTAAATTGACTTCGCGGTCCTTCCCGAGAAGGTCACCCATCGCTGTGACTCTCGGCTCGTTTAACTTCTTATGTTCTGTTTTTCTTATTTATACTTAACTAATTAGCAATTACCAATTATTTGTGTTTATAGCTCATCTAGTTGTCTTAAGTGTGGTTCTAATCCCCTTAATTGTTCAGACCGACACCGGTCACCGGAACAGTAAAATATACCAGGCTATGCAAATAGGGGGTGTTATAATTCTCCCCCCCTTAAATAAATTTCGTCTTGAAATTTTACCTGGTATCAATCTCTGAACAGCTGTGGGTTCTATTTCCTCATGTCCTCCTCTCGTTCCCAAGTAGCTTCTTGGCCTGAATGATGGTTCCACAGCACTTTTACCAGTGGTATCTGCTTGTTCCGTAGCTGCTTCACCTCATAAGCCAGAATCTCTATGGGGGTCTGGATTCACTTCAATTTCTTCTACTGGTAGTACATGAGATGGGTCTGATCGATACCTCCTCAACATAGACACATGGAAGACATTATGTATCTTCTCCAACTTTAGAGGTAGTGCCAAACGATATGCCAAAGGACCCACTCTTTCCAGAACCTCATATGGCCCGATAAAACGAGGACTCAGTTTCTCCTTTCAGCCGAATCTCATAATTCTCTTCCAAGGGGAAACCTTGAGGAAAACTTTCTCACCCACTGCATACTCAATATCTCTTATCTTCAAATCAATATAGGACTTCTGCCGGTCTGATGTAGTCTTAAGTCGATCTCTGATCACCCTAATCTTCTCCTCAGTTTGCTTAACAATTTCGGGTCCAATCATCTTTCTTTCACCCATGTCATCCCAACACAATGGGGTTCTACATTTTCTGCCATACAACGCTTCATATTAAGGCATCCCAATGCTTGATTGATAGCTGTTGTTGTAAGCAAACTCAATCAAAGGCAAGTATGTATCCCAACTGCCCTCAAATTCAATCACACAAGCTCGTAGCATGTCCTCCAAGATCTGAATTATCCTCTCAGACTGGCCATCTATCTATGGGTGGAATGTAGTACTGAAATTCAATCTAGTTCCTAGGGCTCTCTGGAGACTACCCCAGAATCTAGAAGTGAACCTAGGATCTCTGTCTGATATGATGGATACTGGCACTCCATGCAGTCTCACAATCTCATCAATATACAACCTGGCCAATCTTTCTAAATTGTAGTCCATCTGGACTGGCAGAAAATGAGCAGACTTGGTCAGTCTGTCAACAATGAACCATACTGCATCATGACTCTTCTGTGTCCTCGGAAGTCCCATCACAAAATCCATCGTTATTCTCTCCCATTTCCATTCTGGTACTGGTAGTGGATGTAACAACCCAGCGGGTACTTGATGCTCTTCTTTTACTTGCTGACAAGTTAGGCATTTAGAAACAAACTCAGTCACATCTCTTTTCATACCCATCCACCAGTAATGCTCCTTTAGCCCCCTATACATTTTTGTGCCACCAGGGTGCATAGCAAAAGGAGACTCATGTGCTTCCTTCAAAATGATCTGCCTCAAATCAACATCATTAGGAACACACATTCTACCCCGGTGTAGCAGTAGACTGTCATCTCTGATTGAGAATTCTGGTTTCTTGTCCTGTCGGACTTCTTCTAATAGCTTCTGATACTTTTCGTCATTCTGAGCAGCCATTCTTATCTAATCAATCAACACTGGCTGTACATGCCATGCAACTGCTGTCTACCCCTCATCATTAATCTCTAAGCTGGCATGTAATAATCTCAACTCATGTACTATAGATAAAGGAGTAACCGGTAGACTTGCCATAGTCTTGCGACTTAAGGCGTCAGCCACAACATTAGCTTTCCCTGGCTGATAGTCTATCAAACAATCATAGTCTTTTATCAATTCTAACCATCTCCTCTGTCTCAAATTCAACTCTTTCTAGGTGCCCAAATACTTCGAATTCTTATGATCTGTGTAGATGTAACACTTTTTCCCATACAAATAGTGTCTTCAGATCTTAAGAGCAAACACAATAGCTGCAAGCTCCAAATCATGGGTTGGATAATTCCTCTCATGCGGTTTTAGCTGGCGTGATGCATAAGTAATGACATTTCGACCTTGCATCAACACACAGCCTAACCCATTGTGAGAAGCATCACTATAAACTGTATATTCTTTACCCGGAGTAGGTAAAGTCAGGACTGGAGCTTCAGTCAAACATTTCTTCAATTCATCAAAACTCTGTTGGCATTTATCCGTCCACTGAAATTTCACATCTTTTCTAAGCAGCTTGGTCAATGGAGATGCCAACATGGAAAATCCCTTCACAAATCTATGGTAGTATCCAGCTAAACCCAGAAAACTACGAATCTCTGTGACATTTTTGGGTGGCCTCCAATTAAGGACAGCTTCAATCTTACTTGGATCTACCTTGATGCCCTCTTCTGATACTACATGCCCCAAGAAAGATATTTCCTTCAGCCAAAATTCACACTTTGACAATTTGGCATATAGCTGTTTCTCCCTCAAAGTCTGCAGTACAATCCATAGATGTCTATCATGCTCTTCTGCATTCCTCGAATAGACCAATATATCATCTATGAATACCACAACAAATTGGTCGAGGTATGGTCTGAAGATAGTGTTCATCAGATCCATAAAAGCAGTCGGAGCATTAGTCAACCCGAATGGCATGACCAAGAACTCATAATGGCCATAGCAGGTTCTAAAGGTAGTTTTAGCAATACTCTGCTCTTGTACTTTCAACTGATAATAACCTGATCTTAGGTCAATTTTGGAGAACACAGCTGCACCCCTCAACTGATCAAACAAGTCATCAATGCGGGGCAAAGGATATCTATTCTTTATTATCACTTTATTCAACTGTCGATAGTCAATACACAAGCGGAGAGTGCCATCTTTCTTCCTAACAAACAACACTGGCTCTCCCCTAGGTGACACACTGGGGCGGATAAAGCCCTTGTCAAGCAGCTCTTGCAACTGCACTTTCAACTCTTTCAATTCTGCTGGTGCCATTCTATATGGCGTTATGGAGATTGGGTCCACACCAGGCATAACATCAATTTCAAACTGCACCTCTCTTTTTGGAGGTAATCCTAGTAATTTATCATGAAATACATCCGGAAAGTCACATACAGTAGGGATGTCCCTCAGTGCTGGACTCCCCACTTGGGTGTCTATCACATGTGCCAAGTATGCTTCACACCCCTTTCTGATCATCCTTCTGGCTAGTACAGCCGAAATGATGTTTGATGGTAGTAAATGCCTCTCCCCATGTATTACCACATCACCGTACAGAAGGAGACCAAAAGTGACTGTCTTCAGTCTACAATCAATCATGGCGTGATGCCTAGCTAACCAATCCATGCCCAAGATGATATCATACTCTCTGAAGGGCATTTCAATCAAATCTGACAGAAAAACATGTCCTTGGATCACCAAAGGACAGTCCCTATAAATTCTATTGACCCAAACCTCTTGTTCTAATGGACTAGTTACTAGCACTTCAAAACCCATTTGGACACATGGAATAGCAAATGAACTGACTATGCTAGCACTAACATATGAGTGGGTTGAACTCGGATCAAATAACACAAATACTTCTTGATCAGAGATAGAAAATGTACCAGCTACAACATCAGAAGTCTCAGCCTCTTCTCGCTGTCTCATTGTGTAGACTCTAGCTGAAGCACTTCCTTGTGCTGACTTACCAACTGTGCCCTGACTGCCAGAAGCAGTGCCTCTACCTCTGCCACTTCCTCTGCCAACTGATTGTGAACCTCTGGGAGCAGAACTCTGAATAGATCCCTCAGCAGTAGTAGGAGCTAGACCATATTTAGGAGCACTAGTGCAGTCTTTTGCTAAATGGCCATTGCTTCCATAGTTAAAGCAGGCTCCGGTGGCCCAATGAATCTTGCCACAAGTCTCATAGGGGCGGGCAGAATATGAACCCCTGCTCGACTGCTGACCAGACCTAGGGGGTCTCTATCCAGAAAATCTGCCCCTACCAAATCTTCCACCTCGACCCCTACTGGGTCCACTAAATTTCTTCTTTTTCCCAGAAGTACCACCAGAACTTTGTTCAACTGATTTTTCCCCCTTGTCTTTCTCTGATTTTTCAACTTTTTTCTGATTTTTCTTTTGTTGAGGTCGCTTCTGATTCAATCCTTTCTAACTTGAGTGCTTGAGACATAAGTTCTGAAAAATTGCCGTGTCTGAATCCCACTTCTTGCATTCTCAAACTGGGCTTCAAACCAATCTCAAATCTCTTGCACCGTTCCTTGCTGGTAGAAAGGAGACTCCCAGCATAATGACTTAAGCGGGAGAACTCCCTCTCATACTCTGCCACTGATCGGTTCCCTTGTTTCAAACTCAAAAATTCTTGCAATTTCTGATCAACATATGCATCTGGGATGTATTTCTGTCTGAATTCTTTGATGAAGTCATCCTGTGTCAAGATCGTGGTGCAAATTAAGCTGTGGGGGATGGTCTTCCACCAATCATACACATCCCTTTGCAGTAGCGACACAGAATATTCAAACTTCAGTTCATCTTGGCAATGCAGCTTCTTAAATACTCTATCCATCCTTTCAAGCCATTGCTCTGCCTCTAAAGGGTCCACTGTACCCTTAAATTCAGTAGCCCCATACTTCAATAACTTATCATACTGTCTGGCTGGAGGCAGTGGTTGAGCCACAGGTGTCTGGGGTGGAGCTTGAGCAGGCATACGCCCAGCCATTTGTTGAAACATCGCAGCCATCTGCTGTGCAAACTGTGCAGGAAACTGCAGCATTTGTGGGGCTGGTGCTACTGACCCACTGACATTCGGTAAAGCTGGGGCTTCTCCTTGTGCCTCAGCTTCAACAGATTGCTCGACTGAGCGATCCCCTTCTTTCATTTCAGTCTGAAGTTAAGGTATCTCCTGAACAAGTAACACATGGAGATTTCCCTCCATTAGTTTATATTTATGATGTAATGCACTGTATGTAACAAATATGGACATTGAGCAGTTGTACTTAACAAAGAAAAACACAAATTCACAAGTTAAAACATAATTCAAAAATTTGCTCTGATACCACTAAAACATTTCACACCTTACCCCTCTGTAAGGCATAACATGATCCCGTAGAATACCTAATGAACTATCGAACTTCACCTACTGATAACTCATTAAGTACACTACAAGAGATTTTAAAACAATTTTCTTACTTTTGTTAAGTGGTGAGCATTTTCTAGTTGGTGTCAAAAAATTTAATTAAAATTAAAACTAGTTAATATTTTTGGCCCATTTTATTTTTTCGCAAATTTTATAAAAATTTTGCCAGAGTTCCGTCTGTATTTTGAGAAAACAGTTCTTCAAATACCTGAAAAAAACACTTCCAATAATTTTTCTCAATAACTTCTTCCATTTCACAATTATCTCAATCAATTTCAACACATTTAACAACTTCCAAAAATTCAAATCCACCATTTTCAATATCCAACAATCATCAAATAGCATTGATGAATTTCATTCAATTCAAAATAAATGCTACCGTACATATTTCATTAATGACAAAGTAATTTATATACACCATTGCAAAAATTTACATCAAAAGAAATTCAAACTAAATTTTATTACAAACTTTATACGAACTTTGTACAAGCTGCTCAAGACCGAATTTACATGTCCATACAATTACATGCAATACATTCATCAAAATAAATAATTACAATCAAGGTATAAATTATACAAGAATACTTCAAGCAGGTAGCTCCCCTGTCCTCAGCAGCTCAATCTACTACTCCTCTAGTCTCTATGCTTGTGACAGCAATAACAGCTATCGCTGAGTACTAGGACTCAGTGGTGCACAACATACTAAAATAATCTTTATGCAGAATTTAAATCACATTTATTCAAAAATTAGACTAAACATGAGCATTAAATACAAAACATGAATTATAAGATTTTTAATGCAAACAAGTTCATTTCGAAGTATCAAAATATATTTCATAAAACCCACAGTTATATCATGCCATTCGAAACAAATATAATCTCAATAGCCAGAGGCTAAGGAGAAATCACATCACAGGGCTAGCTAGCTCAAATATATAGATATCCATTCAAATTCCTCTTCTACTGGTACACACCTCAACACTTCATCCAGAGAAAGAATCAAAATTCGAAACTGATTACCCCCACTAGTCATGCTAGTGAGGTGTTCAAATATATGGTCATGACACTGTGGTTTCAAAACTTATCTTAATAATTTGCTAAACATTGCCATTGCAAATATACACAATTAACTTTCAACAATTTAAATCAAAGCATCATAAATAATGTCACAATTCACTATTTCACATTATTCAAAACAATATGCAGAAGATAATTTACAAAAATTATATGTTGTGCACAAACCTTAAGTGAGTCGCCTCTTGGCCTTGACTCGATTCCTCGGGTTCTTTTCCGGTGTTCTTTTCAACTGAAACACACAATTTTACAGTGTTTCAGTACCACAACTTAACATAAATCCAAAAATAAATTTAACTTCACTTTTACCTAGCTCTAACGTTCTAAACTTGACGTTCTTTAATTTTTTGTGTTTCGGGGTTACTATTCGCTACACTATTCAAGTTAATTTGTTGCCTTTCTAAGGCTTAATAGGTATGGGAATTCCAACTTCATCCAATACCACATTTTGGTCACTAAATTTGTTGGTTTTGGTTATTTACTCAAATTCTAAGTCTTTTAGGCAAATTTGTAAATTTTCAGTTTTTGTGTCTTAGGTTACACTGTTCCATTGGTCATTTTTCTGTTAGAATTTGGCAAAACTTCCTTCATAAAAAAATGTTCCCTATTGTCTTAAGTTTATTCTCCTTTTTGAATCACTCCAATTGGAGTTTTGTAGCTCAAGTTATAGCCATTTGAACCATGGCTGCCGGATTGGACTTAACCCAGATTTCTGGGAAAATTTTGGTTCTGGCAGTTTTAGGTTACCAACTTGGGGTGGCCAAATGACTTGGTTAATGGCATAATTTGAGTTTGTGTTCTTCATGAAAGTTTTAGTTCTATATCTCAACTATCCACTAGTAAAAGTTCAGGTCATTTAGACCTGCCTAGCTCAAGTTATGGCCAAATGAACAAACACTGTTCATTTGGTCATTTTGTACAAGTCAGACTAAGAAAATCCGGATTTGGTCAATTTGTTTACTAGGTTTTGTTGACTTTTTAGGCATAATTCCTAAATGAAAAATGTTCCATTTTGTGTCTATTTTCATTCCCAATTGGTCTCATACCAATTGGACTTGTAAATTTTTAGTTTTGATCCCTTAAAAGGACCTTGGTCCTGCTGCCTGTAGCATGACCACATTGAATCCGAATTTAAACTCAACTCCAACACTTCCAACACACTTCATTTGGTCACAAATGACCATTTCTCACCTCAAACTAAATAAAACACATCATTTCACCATTTCTCCAAATTTTGTCTCCCAAACCCTAGGTCCAAAACCCTAACTACGCAATTTTGAAATTTTATGCAATTTAAGTCATTATTCAACACCTACCCATATATTTCAACTCAATTATGCTTTTTAATTCATCAAAACCATGAAATCTCTACTCCCTTAAGGCAGGCTAAAATTCACAATTGGTCCTCCAAAAATGTTTTCTTTCGATTTTTAAGTTGAGTTCTAGGTTAGTTAAGCTAAACACACAAACAATAAACTAAATTTTTTCAACTTAAATTACTAACCTCAACTTGGATGTTAATCTTCAATTTTCTTCTTCTTTTCTTCTTTCTTTTCTTGCTCAAGCTTCTTCTCAAGTGAAGTCAACAAGTTTTTATGGACTGATTTTGGAAAAGTTAGGGTTTAGTGGGGAAAACTCAAGCTTTACCAAGCTTTAATGGTGGTTTTGGCAATGGAGGAGAGTGAAATGGTGAGGTTGCCGAATTTGTGGGAGAGAAGAGCTAATTTTTTTTGTTTTAATTTTATGCATTTTAGGTCTTATTTTGTGTATTTGAATTGGTCAAAAATTGTGAAAAATTAAAAATTAATTTTGACATTATAATTGATGTCATCAACATGATGTAAGAAAACTTTCTTTTCTCTTTTTTTTTCATTTATTTTTCTATTAGTTCTTTAATTTAATTCCCGACTCCGAAATTTTCTTTTCTCCAATTTTATTTAACAATTAGGTCAGGAGTCAGCTCTCGGGGTCAATTGACCAAACTACCCCTCGCCGGTTCAACCCGATTTGCAAATAATTCAATATTTCTTTCGGCTCCCTGACCTAATTGTTTGATTGGCTTAACAACCTTTTTCTGTGATTTTCTCTTTTCTACTGTGTTCATAATAGTCCTAAGGACCGCAGTGTCACATTTTACGGTTCGAAATTTGAGTTTAAATTGACTTCGCAGTCCTTCCCGAGAAGGTCACCCATCGCTGTGACTCTCGGCTCGTTTAACTTCTTATGTTCTGTTTTTCTTATTTATACTTAACTAATTGGCAATTACCAATTATTTGTGTTTATAGCTCATCTAGTTGTCTTAAATGTGATTCTAATCCCCTTAATTGTCTGGACCAACACCGGTCACCGAAACAGTAAAATATACTAGGCTATGCAAATAGGGGTGTTACAGTCATTCTCCCCTACCAGTATCCCCCTTTCTACAGGTAAGTTGATATAGATGTATGAATGAGTGGATCCTGGATCCACCAATGCATGCACAAATGTATTGTAGAGGGAGAACGTACCCCTGATGACATCTGGGGCATCTTGCTCCTCCTGAGCTCTTATGGCATAGGCTCTGGCAGGTGGTCTGCCCTCAGGCCTCTCTGTTGGCTCAGATGCAGGCCTCTATGATGGTCTCACTGCCTCAGATTTACCAGATTTCTTACCCCTTTGTGGTGTAGGAGCAGGTCTGTCTGCTTATGTTGGAGCAGCTATAGTAGTTCTGCGTAGACAGTTCCTTAGCTAATGCTCTGTCGACCCACACCCTAAGCAGGCACCAGTCACTCTCCAACAATCCCCCTTATGCCACTTTAGGCAATGCGGACATACAGAAGATGTTGGGGCTGGTCCCCTAAACCCCGTTCCTGGAGAGCTGCCCACTATGGTGTGGACTGACCTCTCCTAGAGGTGAACTGTGGCCTGGGCCCTTGGGACTGACCCTGACCTTGTGGTTGACCTGAACTCTATGCAGGTGGACCTTTGAACTTCTTCCCAGGTGCTGGAGATGAGCTAGACTGACCCAGGCCCCTCTTCTGCTATCTCTCTCTTCTGGTCTGCTCACTTATTCTAACCTTTCAACTTTTATAGCAGCTTCCACTAACTTGGTGAAGTCTGTGATTCCCAAGGCAGTAATCATGATCTTTATGTTGTCATTTAATCCCTCTTTAAATCTTTTACACCTCTCGGCTTCATTAGGGACTATCTCCCTTCCATAGCAACTTAGTCTGACAAATTCTTTTTCATACTCTGTCACTGTCAGCAGTCTCTGCCTCAGGTTAATGAACTCTCTTCTTCTCTCTTCTACGTATACACTACCCACATATTTCTTCTTGAATTCTGAGAGGAAGAAGTCCCAAGTTATTAATTCTGGCTGCACTTCACTAGACACTGTATCCCATCATTGGTAGGCATCATCTTGCAATAGAGATACAGCAGCTTCTAAATTTTGTTCAGGAGTACAGTGCAGTTGTTTTAAAACTCTACCGGTTCTGTTCAACTAATTTTCGGCTACAACAGAATCATCTTCTCTCTTGCCAAAGAAATCCACTGCTCCAAATTTTCTTAGTCATTCTAGATGTGATTTTTGCTGTGGAGATGGTGGTGGTGGTGGCATTACCCCAGCCATTTATCTAAAGAATTCGGCCATTTGCTGGAACACGGCCTGTGAAGGCTGAGCAAGCTCTGCTTGAGCTAGCAGAGCAGGTTCTCTCCTACCCCCAGTCTCAGCTGCTGCAGGTGGAGCATGACTCTCCACTTGCTCCTCAACTGCCCTCTGTGATGTAGGGTCCATATCCTATTCAAAATAACAAAGACAAACAGATCTGCATTAGTGTCACCTCGACTCTTACAAATGCAATGCATGGTATGGACTCGATCTAGGTGCAGAAACGCCTAAACCGTGCCCTGATACCACTAAATGTGACACCCCTTACCCGTCTACAGTGTAATCGAGCAAGATATGCCATGCAGTGTACTAGAACACCCTATTTTAATTCAATCATTTTTTTATTCTTCCTAATTTTTTTTTTCATAGTTATGAATTACAATTTATGAAATATAATTCATTTAAGTCATTTATTGAAATTATAATTTATTTGAGGTTTCAAAAATTTTATAGAAAATTTAGCAGAGTATCGGCTAAAAATGGAGAAAACGGTTCTTTGGAACCTGTGAAAAACACTTCCAATAATCATTTCCAATCATTCTCAAACTCCAATAACCATCAACATGGTCTCAACATTAGCAATCATTTCAAGTTCTCAACATTAATCCATAATTTCATTCAAATTCAAAATCAACTAAAATTTCATGAAGATATTCTCAAAGTATATTAATTAACAAAATTCTTTAAAATATGTACATCAATATATGATTACATAAATTTACTATTTACATGAGTTCATAATTTACAAATCTCAAACTACTACCAATTACAAAATGCAAAAACATAATTTCAAAAGGGACCTAAAGGTCCTACCACTCATGCACTGTAGATGAGAGGTGAATCTGACTCTAGGCAGATCTATGACCTCACCAAGTCTGTGGTCTGCTTGGCTCTCTATCTGTCTCTCCAGAACCTACGCGTGGCAAAAAGCGACGTGCTAAGCAATAATGCTTAGTGGTGCCAATAATAAAATAAAAGAACTAAAAGGAAATAAATATGCAGTGAGTGTATTGATGTCTCATGTAGACAAATTTTTTATAATTATTGATAGTCTTATTTAATTTGGTACTTGTTATATTCATTATTTTATTAAATTTATCAACTTTCATTTTTGGTTGCTCAAGTAACCTATACTGGATGACTGGACTAGATAAATGGGTAAACTGGCACTGGGTATCAAGTACCTCGGCCAGTCACACCATCGGTCACATATGTGTCTCTCGGTGTGCAACAGACAGCTAATAAGCTGTAATAACATTAGGCACAAGGCCAAGTCTCAACACAATGTCAGAATGGCTAAAAGCTATGACATCACAGAATGGCATAATGCCATGTGCAGTACTGCTAACTGAACCCTATTGGCATGCCAACCTATCCAAACTAATCTTGCTAGGTGTACTAGGGCATGTTACACTTTTAAACTTTACAATTCTTAAAATTTAAGTTTAGGTGTTATTATTCATTTCATTAGTCAACTAAAATGTTGACTTTTGCATAGAAAATAGGTACATTGGTTCTAATACTCCCAACATACCACATTTTGCATTCTAAAGTTGTTGGTATTGGTTGTCAATACTATTTCTGAGCTTAATGTTAGTTATTCAAAATTTTCAGATTTCAAGCTTTGTGTTTACTATTTCTTATTTTGTCTAGTTATATTTCCTTTTTTGAATCACTCCATTTGGAGTTTTGTAACTCAAGTTATGGCCTAAACACCATAACTGGCCGGATTGGACAGAATCCAAAATTCTGGGCAAAACTGGTTCTGTCAGATTTGGTAACCTAAGTTTGGTTGGCAATTTGACTAGGTTATGGTCAGAATTTGGATTTGTGTTCTTCATGAAAGTTGTAGGTCTATGTCTCATATTTCTGCTGATAAAATGTGAGGTCAATTGGACCTTTCTACACCAAGTTATGACCAAATGAATAAATACTATTCATTTAGTCATTTTTCTAGGCAGAATGCAGGTCACCCGGATTAGGAAAATTTTTAGGTCAACTTAGTTTGATTTTCTGGGCAAGGTTTCTATACCAAAGTTGTGCCATTATGTGTCTAGTTTCATGTCCAATTGGCCTTGCACCAATTGAACCTACACAACCCAAGTTATAGCTACCCAAATAGGCTGGACTCACATCGAGACCTGCAGGTCACACAAGGCAGCTCAACCAAACTCAAATCCCAAGCTACAACTCACTTCAATTCTCCATCATACATAGCCAAATGGTCACTAATTGAATATTTAAACTTTCATTCACCAACACATGAATAAGATCCAAGTTTTTGTGTCCAAACCCTAGTTCCAATTCAAGGTTCACATAACACATGTCAATTAGGCATACTAATCCATTTCAAATTTATGTCTACACATCAACACCATTTCTAAGCCATTTTAAATCCATCAAAACCATCAACTACCACTCCCATAAAGCTGGTCAAAAGTCCATTCTCAATTTCACACATGAGTTATCTCAATTTCTTAATTATTTGTTCATATTCAAACTAAATTTTAAGAAATAAACAAGATTAAGTAATTAACATGCACTAACCTCTTTGGTCTCTTTATTGGCGTGTATAAACCTTAGAATTTCTTCACTTTATGATAATCAAAACCTTGCTCTTGATGTGGGGGTTAATTTTTGTGAAGGGTATTTAGGGTTTTGGGGTGAGATTTGGTGAGTTATGAAGCCTTGGTAAGCTTTCAATGGTGGAATGGGTATGGAGGAGAGGGACGGCTGATTTTTGGGTGAGGATGGCTGCTGGCTTTTTCTTCATTTTTTTGTATCCTTTATCCACTTTTTATTAGTTAATTTAAGTGTTGATTAAATATGATTGATGGGATTTTTTTTAATGACATCATAGTGATGTCATAATTGGCCTTTTATCTCATTTTCTCTTCTTTTCTTCTCTATTTATTTTTAATTTAATTTTTAGCAATATTTATTCATATTTTGTGTCATAATAATTATTTACTTAACTAGAAAAGTTGGCCAAAAATCACCTGTGAAGGTAAAATGACCAAAATGCCATCCGTTTGGCTTAACAGACCAAAGTTATCTGTATCGATTGAAAAATTTTTCTAAGCATTTTCTTGGCATTCTAATGCCATAGAAACCTCAATGACCCTTCTCTGGAATCTTAAAAATTATTTGATGAATTTTTCCCTGGGTCTAGGGCTCCTAGTTGCGAGAACTACAACTTTCTACTAGGTTACCCATCGCTAGGGCACCGGCTCATTTAACTTGGTTGTATTTTATTTCTAAAATTTTTCCTAAATTTTTCTTGTTAATATTTGAGTTAATTATGGTTCCTCACTTTAATTTAAATATTTTTCCGGACGTTCTAGCTGTCCGAACCGACACTGGTCACCGGAATAGTAGAATGTACGGAGTTGCTACAGGGAGGGTATTACATCCTAATTATACAAGGATTACTTTAATTGAAGTAAATCCTAATTCTAATTGCATAAGAATACTTGACGGACATACCAGATTAAGTGTATATATATATATGAGCTAGTCCTCTCTCTACCCGTAAGGTCATGCACATTCTTTTTCATAAAGTTAGAGATAATAGGGTCATCTCAAGAAAGTCTTCCATTATTAAAATCTAGTGTATGAATCAAGAAAGGTCAAGAGGGAGAAATTAGTTTACTAAATTAAAGGGTCTCTCTCAATTATTAGCATGACTCAATTAAACTTCGCATCATGTACGCTTTCTAGATCTGTGAAAATTTATTTATTCAAGATCCATTATTAGGATAATGGTTGAATCTTACATTTATGATTCATATTATGCTTATGATTATTATGATCTATTAAGATTTATTTTACAGCATCTACTCTAAGCTCTATCGATCAAGACGCTATATTATCTTAACAGGCATATTACAATCAAGCTCTTGAAGTATACACTGATCATATGGTCTATTCGTGAAGTATGAAATTTGCAGAATTAAAATGAAAGTTGACCCATCATGTGTGAGTGGGAGATGTTGGAAATATAGTTCAGGTCACCCATGTAGATTAATCCAAATCTATTAAGACTTAAATCAGACCCAAGAATAATTGCATGAAAAGTCATGTATATTACCATAAGGTGGCAAAATCCAAAAGTCATGTGCATTAATCAAAAGATATAACTACATGAAAATATGTAACTCTTCTTAATAGTTATATATATAAAATGATGCAACTATTGGCCAAAAAGACACTACAATTTTATAAATAGCCAAACTTTTTATCTTCATTAAGGTGTATTCTATGGTTACTTGGTTTAAAACAAAGTAATTATTACTTTGTTATGGAAAATAAGGTTTACGCAAAATAAGGTGATTTAACAAAATTTTACAATTTATCTCATTAAATTTTTGTAAAATGATGCTTTTTCTTGTAAAATAATCAATTACAAAAAATTTATTAACTTAATGAAAAAAATAAAATTTCTTTACATAAAAGAACATACATAATTTTTTTTAATAATGTTAAAAAATATTATAAATAAAATTAAATAAGATATACTTATTTAGCATTTCACATTTAACATCTATTATTTTAATTAAAATGTAAGATGTTGTGAAAAATATGATAATTTAAGAAATTGGATAAATTTTATTTTTTTCGTTAAGTTAATACAATTTTCTGTAATTGACTACTTTACAGAAAAAAGTACTATTTTACAAAAATTTAATGAGGGAAATTGTAAAATTTCGTTAAATTACCTTATGTTCCATAACAAAGTAATTTTATATTGTTTTCAACCAAGTAACTGTAAAATATACCCTTCATTAAATATATAGAAGAGATAGAAGAAAAAGAAGAAGAAAAAAAGAAACAACATAAAAACAAAATTGAAAAGTGAAGTGTACTGAGTAGTGGTGCATTAATTTTTTTTTTGGTGGAAGGACTCTCACTTGATTCATTTGTGGAGTAATTGATTTCTACAAATAAGGTATATACCTAAACTCTGAATTTATCTATGTAGTTCGTGATTATAAATATGTGATTACATGGCAGACTACTGATACAAATATAATGGAGATCTTAGGGTATTATGCATGAACATGGGTTAGGATCCATGTATTTGAATCCATAAGTTGACTTTATAATTTTTCTTCACTATCCTACATAGAATCACAGTGATAGCATATAATTACTCTACTCATATTTACTAAAAATCGAAAAATTATAATTGAATGGGTATGAGTTTTTATAATTTGAAGTACTTAAAAATTTTATGGGCATTTATGATTTGAAGAGATATTTTAAAATACTTAAAACTCATCACAATTTGTTAAAATTATCAAATTACAATTAAATCAAAGCAAATGTACAAAATAAGAGTAGATGAATTTAACGTGACTAAAATTCATTTTAATCGGTAATACAAGATACAATCAATAGATTTGAGAGTATGCAGAAAGATTATTTTAAAAACTAATATAATTTAACTTTTTGACATTTAATTGTTAAGAAAGGCTTTGAATGAAAAAAAAAAATTGAAAACAATGCAAAATTTACATTATAATATTTATTTATTGGGCTAGACTCGAACTCTAGAGATTGAAACATATAATTTAAAAAGTCTAGTAAGTTAGTGAGATGCTATAGAAGGTCACCTACCCACTTGTACATAAGATGCATGTATTTGTACATTTTCTCATAATCATGTGAGATCCACCCTCTGCATTATAAGGACTCACATTTTGTGAGAGAGGGAGCACTGTTTTGATGTGCTTAAGGAGTATTCTACAATTATTATAGGTAGCAAAGTTGTGTTTAACACAAAAAATTCTTAGATATACACAGAGTGTCAAATATTGAATTGTTTTTTTTTTTTTTTGGAAATAATTTTAAATAAGTTCCTTAAATTTTCAAAGTCCAAATAAGCCAAATTTGATCATTTTGGCCTAATAAGCCCATTTTAAGTTAAAATAAGTTTTTTTTTTTGCAAAAAATTAAAATAATAATGTTTTGAATTTTATTGATAAAAATTAATTTTTATAATTTTAAATATTTAAATTATTTATTATTTTTAATTAAAATGAAAATAAAAAATATTAATAACCCAAAATCTCGAAACCATGAACACAACCCAAATTTCTTCTTCTTCTTCTTCTTCTTCTACACCACCACCATAGCAGTTATCAATTGATCCACTTCTCTAACCTCTTGGATCTCCCCTTTAGCAGTAGCAAGAGGTACCCAAGCAAGAACCCTAAGTTAGCTCACATACTCATACCCATTTTCGTGCATCTGTTATTCACTCTAGCTCTATACAAGAGGAACTCTCCTGATTCAGTTGTTATCTTGATCTTTGTACGAGCAGGCACAAAGAGAACTCACCCTCTCCAATGTTACTATAGTTAGACATTCCTGTAGTAATTGCCCCTTTCCACTTTTCCCATAATGAACAAAATAAGAGATGGTCATGGGATTGAGGGAAAAACTACTAATGTTGTTGAGAGATTTCTTATTGTATATAAATTCAAGGAAACACCTTGCATTATTTTAGGAAATGATGTCATTGTGAGCTCTTTTGACTATTTTAAGGGAGACATAAGTCTATAAGCAAACAAAAAGGTGAGATCGGTGGCCCTTGGGTAACTACTCCGACGCTCAAGTCATAAATCAGAGTTTGAGAGCAACGTATGCAAAGAATTTCAATAGAATAATAAGTAGAGTAAACGTACCTAACTTCTAGTGTTGCTTTGGTATATATAGAGTAATGCTATAGTGATCATTGTAGGTGATTCCAAGGATCTTAGTATTGTTCTGTTGTAATCCTAAGATTCTCCACAACTATCTTTCATATTTAGTTTGTGAATATTTCTGTTAGTTATTTGAGCTATCACACTGAACTATCTACGTAAAGTATACCATTGTGCTGATTTAGGCCATTGCACTTATGTAAGCTATTGCTCAATTATGCTGATCGAGTCATCCTTTGCTTTGATCATTTAATGAAGTTGCTTAACTCTTTGACCAAGTTAAGTGGACCATTTAACCTTTTAACCGAGCTATTTGACTCGATATTTTGGGTGAGCTATATCAGGAAATCCTTGTAATAAAAGCAGAGAACATAATTTTCTAATATTTAAATATTAAAGAAAATAATGTTTTATATTAAAAAATAATATTTTATTATGTTATAACTTATTTGAACTTATATGTAAAGTTCTGAATTTATTAGGCCAAAAAGATTAAATTGAGGGGCTTATGTAAACTTATTTCTATTTTTTTACAAGTACAAATATGGCATCGTTTCGGGAGGCAATGAAGGGCTAGAGAAGAAGACATTGGATTAAATAACACAACAACAAAGACTAAATGGCCCCCCAAATTGTGGCAAAAAATAGTGGAAAACTATGGACAATTATATAACTATACATACAATTAATTGCAGGACCAAAACGCCCACAAAAAACACAAAGCTATGGCCTTTTTGTTAAGGAGTGTAAATTAACTTAGTGAAATCAATTCCCATTTCACTATTCATGTTGAACTAGCTTTTATTGGGTACATTTCACCCATGGTATATGAATTTTAGGGTTGGTAACACCATGGTACATGAATTTTAAAATATCACTTAAAACCTTATAAACTACAGTAAATATCACTTTAAACCCTATACAACCGAAAATAATCGGTTTAAAGGTAAAAAGATGATGTGGCATGTCTAGGCAAAATTAAAAATTATCTTTCCCTTTTTCTCTCTCTGCCAATGTGTATTACTTCACTCTCTCTGTAACACCCCCACATTAAGTAGTGCATTCTACTGTTTCAGTGACCAGTGTTTGTCCGGACTGTTAGGATGTCGAAAATTATACTTAAATGATAGTGAAGAAACATAAAATGATGAAATACATGATAACAAAATACAAGAAAAATAGAGGAAAAAAAATAAGAGCAATGAAATGTAATTAGGTTAAACAAGCCAGAAACCGTAGCGATGGGTGACCGCACTTGGAAGTTAGTGTAATTGACATTAGAAATGTCAAAGAAAATTAATGAATTAATACAAATAAAAATGAAAAAAATCGAGAAACCTATAAAAATTGGTGTTACCGAAAAATAGGAAATGCAACTCGAAGAGGGGCATTTTGGTCAATTGACACCTATAGCTAACTTTTGACCTAAATGTCCTTGGAAAATAAGTAGTGTTGAATTTTGAAAATCACATGAAAAATGAAATTGAAAATGAAATGTATAAATAAAAAAAATTATAGGGTAAGAATTTGAATAATTAAAAATTTAATTAAACCAATATTATCTTAATATTAGTGAACGACTATGGATTATATAAAGCTTAAGAAATTAGAAATTCTCCACTAACATTCTGCAATTCATCTTCCCCACTTAACCTTCACCATTGCCGAACCAAACTTGAGAGAAATCTGTCATGGCCGCCTCACTTTTCAAGTCTAAACACCATGATCAAGCCATAATTTCCATAGCTTGTCTTCATTAAAGTTACTCCCCACCTTGCAAGGAAGAAGTTGATAGTAATTTTAAGTGGTTTTGGTAAAGTTTGATCAAGCTTCAAAAGAGGTAAGTACTTGTTTTTCTTTACTTGCTTCATTAAAGTTATAATTGAGGTTGCGGTGAGTTAGATTGTGGAAGAAATTGTGGGATTTGATGAGTTATGGAGATACTCCATTTTCAGTAGTTTCATGTTCATGGAAGTTTAGTTAATTTTTTTTATGTAAATGGTGATTTTAACTGTTGATTAGAGTGCTTAAATGTATAAGAGTGTAATTAGTATATATGTGTTTGAATTGAGTATTTAAACAATTGAATTTTGTAGTTTTTGGAAGGAATTGTGAGGGCCTTGTGAATTGAGCAATTCAGCAGCATTGTGGCACATTAAAGAGTGTTTAATTTCATGAAAATTGTTGGTGAATTATGGTACCAAAGGTTGAGAAATATGTATGTAAATTATTGTTGGGAATTAGATGTGTTAATTAGGTATATTCATGTGTATGTATTGTTAAAATTGGACTTATAGTTCTAAGTTGTAATTGGTGTATTGAGAATTGTAATATTCTGCCCAAGTTAACCAAAATGTGATGTAATGAATGGTTATGATATGCTACCAATTCAGAATTGGGTATGAGGAATGGACTTATAGCAAGGTGAATGTGCAATTGATAGGTGTTTGAACAATATATTTAAGGGCAGTATGTAATTTAGCTTATAACCCTAATTGTGTGACCCCAATTGGAATGAGGCCAATTAGAGGCAAAATTAGACATAAAATAGGCCAACTTTCATGTAGAAATGTTACCAAAATTCTATCCGAAAACTACCCGTAAAATTGACCTAATCCGGAATTGCAAACTTGGTAACCCTAAAATCTGACCATATGAACAGTAGTCAGTCTTTTGCCCATAACTCACTCAAAACAGGTCCAAATGTCCTGAAATTTATATCGTTTGAAAGCTTAGACATAGGGCTACATCTTTTGTGAAGATCACAGAACCCAGAAATGCCATTTACCAAGTCAATTTGCTTGCATAAGTTCTGTCACAAAATCTGCCAGAATTGGAATGACCTAAAATTGACCTAACTTTGTATTAAAAATGCAATCTATCCAGTTTTAATAAATTGACCATATCTTGGTCTATACAACTCAGAATTACTTGAAATCAGTGGCAAAAATTTAATAAGACATAGACCTACAAATTTTCTCTTTTAACCAGAACCTAAAAACTAAGGGAAACAAGACATTTAGCTAGATCAATCTTGCATACAAAATCTAAAAATTTACCATTACTATACAATAAAGCCTTAGAAATAAAATTGGCAATAAATGCCAACTTGTGAGAATCATAAAATGTACTATATTGGCAAGATATTAGAACTATTATGAGATGTGATACTGAAACACTGTAAATTGTGTGTTTCAGTTGAAAAGGATATTGAGAAGCATAAGGAATATAGAGTCAAGGCCTAGAGGCGACTCAAATCATATTTGTGCACAACATTTTAAATTCATTTTTTTACTAAAAAGCTAATTGAATAAGAGTTATAAATAATTTTTTATTGTTTTGGCCTTGAAAATTTTATTTGAAAATTTGTGTGTTGCCTATGTTGTAAATAGAAATTTTGATATAAAATGTGATTTGTGGTTTGTATGAAATATTTAAATATTATGATTTGAATTTTTTTTTATTCACACTTGGCATGGCAATATCACTATGTTCCTCCTCCATTTATAGGGTGAGTTTAACTATATTTCTCCCTCTCTGGCTTGTCGGTCTGAGGTGAGTTTGGATGAGTACTCATTACTAGCTAGCCACCTCCCTCATTGATTTCGATTAGCGAGGTGAGTCTGTCTTGTCATGGTGTACAACACGGCATGATCGAAAATTTTGTGTCATGACCTAAGTTGTGTTATTGATTGGTAACACTGTAACATCCTCCCTGTAGCAACTCCGTACATTCTACTGTTCCGGTGACCAGTGTCGGTCTGGACAGCTAGAACGTCCGAAAAAAATATTTAAACTAAAGTGAGGAACCATAATTAACTCAAATATTAAAAAGAAAAATTTAGAAAAAATTTTAGAAATAAAATATAACCAAGTTAAATGAGCCGGTGCCCTAGCGATGGGTAACCTAGTGAGAAGTTGCGGTTCTCGCAACTAGGAGCCCTAGACCCAGGGAAAAATTCATAAAATAATTTTTAAGACTCCAGAGAAGGGTCATTGAGGTTCCTATGGGATTAGAATGCCAAGAAAATATTTAGAAAAATTTTTCAATCGGTACAGACAATTTTGACCCGTTAAGCCAAACGGAGGGCATTTTGGTCATTTCGCCTTTAGAGATGATTTTTGACCGACTTGTCCAGTTAAGTGAATAATTATCATGATCTAAAATGTGAATAAATATTACTAAAAATTAAATTGAAAATGAGTAGCAAAGAAAAGAAAAGAAAATGAATTAAAATTGCAATTTTGACCTCATGCTTATGTCACTAAGCACTCTCACCCAATCACATTGTGACACATGTCCATAAACCATTTAAAAATGAGTAAAATGGACAGAAAAATTGAAGCAACAATCTGCTTCTTCTTTCTTCTTCCAACGTCACTCACTTCCCACACCCTTTCAACATTAAAAACTCCACCCAAGCTTCCAAATCTCTACCAAACCACCTCAAAACTTTGTCCTCCCTTCACTAAAAATTTCCCTTACCACTAGAGCAAGACTTGGGCAGCAATTAGAAGAAGAGAAAGTGGAAGAAAGTGAGGTGTGAACAAGCTTAGAAAATCACCAAAGAGGTTAGTGCCATATTCTTTGCTTTTACATCTTTCTAATCATGAATTTGAGCTAAGTTAAGTTGAAAATTTGATAAAAATTGAATTAATGAAGCATGGTTATGTTCCATGAAATTTTGGCAGCCTTGACATGAGTTAGAGTTAGGAGAATTCTTTGGTTTAAAGGAACATATAAGCTGCCCCTCTTATAAATTATATGATTAGTATAGCAAATTAGGAGTAAGATACATGAATTGGAGGCTTGGTCAAATAGGGTTAGGGTTTTAAAATTTAATTTTGGTGGTGGATGAAAATGGACATAAACTAAAGTTTTAATGGTCAATTACTGACCATTTGGCTATTGGTAAACAAGAAATGAAGTGTGTTTAGTGATAGGATTTAGGTTTAGTGTGGCTGCCTTAGGTGACCTGCAGAATTGGACATGAGTCCAGCAGGTTTGGGCAGCCATAACTTGAATTGTAGAGGTTCAATTGGTGTTTGGCCAATTGGAAATGAAACTAGACACATAATGGCACAACTTTGGTGAAGAAACCATGCCCATAAGACCAAACCAAGTGGACCAAAAACTTGCCCCAATCCGGGTGTCCTGCAACCTATTTCTGCAGAATGACTAAATGAATAGTGATTGTTCATTTGGCCATAACTCAGTGTGGAATGGCCCAATTGACCTGAAATTTTACCAGCAACAAGCTAAGATATAGACCAACAAATTTCATGAAGAAACCCACCCCAAATTATGAGCAGAACCTATCCAACAAGGAAGTTGCAGTCACTGTTCACTGCACTGTAGATATGGTCAGTCCAGAAAAATCCCAATCCGGCCAGTTGTGGTTTTTGGACCATAACTTGAGCTACAAAACTCCAAATGGAGTGATTCAAAAAAAGAAATTCAACTAGACAAAATAAGGAGCAACTTTCATGTTTATTATTTTTCCAAATTCCCACTAAAACAATAACTAATGGAACAGTAAAAATAGGGTATGAAAACTGAAAATTCTACTCCATTAATTTTAAGCTTAAAAATGGTATTGGTAACCAATACCAACAAATTTTGAATGCAAAATGTGGTATGTTGGGAGTGTTAAAACCAATGTACCTATTTTCTATGCAAAAGTCAACATTTTTGTTGACTAAGGAAGGGAATAATAACACCAAAACTTGAAATTCAAAAATTGTAAAATTCAAAAGTGTCAAATGCCCTAGTATACCTAACAAGATTGGTTTGGATAGTTTGGCATGCCAATAGGGTTCAGTTAGCAGTACTGCACATGGCATTGTGCCATTCTGTGATTTCATGGCTTTTAGCCATTCTGACATTGTGTTGAGATTTGGCCTTGTGCTCGATGTTATCTGACTTATTAGTCATTGCTGTACATCGGGAGATACATATGTGACCGATGGTGTGACGGCCCAAGGTACTTGATACCCAGTGCCAGTTTACCCGTTTATCCAGTCCAGTCATCCAGTATAGGTTACTTGGGCAACCAAAAATGAAAGTGGATAAATTTAATGAAATAATGAACATAACCAGTATAAAATAAGTAAGACTACAAATACTCATCGAAAATTTATTTGCAATAAGACATCAATACATTCACTGCATATTTATTTTCTGTTATTTCTTTTTATTTTATTATTGGCACCACTAAGCATTATTGCTTAGAGCGTTGCTTTTGCCACACGTAGGTTCTGGAGATACTGACCGAGAGCCTAGTAGACCACAGACTGGGTGAGACCTCCTGCAGCTCTGCATAGTGTCTGTGTCACCTCACCGTCATCAGTGTATTGGTAGGACACTAGGTTTTATTTTGATATTTTGTAATTAACTTTTATTTTCTCATATGTAATTGAAACTTATGTAATGTATTGTGGTATTAATGTAAATAGTAGAAATTGTGTTTATGAATGAAAAAGTGAACATTTATTTATGACTTTTACGTGATTATTATATGAGATAAATGATTGAGAAATGGAAATGTTGTTGAAATACATATTGAGATTTTGTTGATGAAATGGAGTTTGGGATTGATTGAAAATATTGGAAGTGTTTTTCACAGGTTTCGAAGAACTGTTTTCTCCATTTTTAGCCGGTACTCTGCCGGATTTTCTATAAAATTTTCGGAACCTCAAATAAATTATAATTTCAATAAATGACTTAAATGAATTATATTTCAGAAGTTATATTCAAAAATATGATAAAAATTAATTAAGGAAGAATAAAATTGATTAAGATAAAATAGAGTGTTCCGGTACACCGTGTGACATATTTTACTCGGATATACTGTAGACGGGTAAGGGGTGTCACAAACACTGTATTTATTAAATTGTTTAATCAAATTTGTGTTAGATGAGCTTTGAAAATTATGAAAAGAAATTGTGAAATATTTGAATTTTGATTTGTCGATGGATGTTTATATTAAGCATTTTAAATTTTTATTGTGCACTACTGAGTAAATTTATACTCAGCAATAGCTTCTTTTGCTGTCACAGATAGGAAAAATGACATAGTAGCAGAATGAGCTGCTAAAATAATAGGGGAGCACAACTTGAAGATTTTTGTACGGGTATTTATTTATACTCTTGTAATTATTTTGATGCAAATAGCTTAGTGTCATATGTATTAATGTAGACTGAGCAGTTGTATAGTTAATGTGTAATAATATTATTTTTGAGATTTTATGTCTATAAATTAAATTATGAATGTAAATTAAATATTTTAAATTCCATGTGAATGGGTTAATTTAATTATTTTGAAAATACTATGAATTGTGGAGATTGAGTTGATTTGTGTTGAATTGAGTTATTGGTGGTTGAGATTTGATGAAGTGCACTATTTGGAAGTGTTTTCTATAGGTCAAAATTTTTTGTTTTTTTTTTCAATTACAATCGGCACTCTACCGAAATTTTTACAAAATTGCGGAAAATAGAATTTGTCAAACATTTTACTTAGTTTTTAAACTTTAGTTAAAAGTTTTTAATTCCTACCAAAAATACTCGCCACCTTCAAAAAGGAATAGAATTGTTTCAAAATCCCTTGTAGTATATTTAATGGGTTATCGGTAGACTAAGTTTGGTAATTCATTAAGTATACTACGTAATCATGTTATGCCTTATAGAGGGGTAAGGTGTGGCATGTTTTAGTGGTATTAGAGCATGGTTTTGAACTGAGTTTTGACTGTGAATTTGATTATTTCTTTTGATAAGTATAACTACTCAAGTGTCCTAAATTGATACATAAGACATATTTACATCATAAATATGCACTAACAGAGGTCAACCTCCTTGTGTTTGTTATCAGGGAGTAGAAAATTATTGGAATCGGAATGGAAAAAGGAGATCATTCTGTGGAACAGTTTGTAGAGGCTGAGGCACAAGGGGAAGCCCCAGCACTCCAGAATGTGAGTGGCTCAGCCACTCCAGCTCCTCAATGACCACAGTTTCCTGCTAAGTTTACATAATAGATGGCTGCCTTATTTCAACAAATGGCTGGGAACCTGCCAACACCAGCCCAAACACAAGCCCCTGCAGCACAATCACAACCTCTAGTCAGACAGTATGACAAACTAATAAAGTATAGGGCTACTGAATTTAAGGGAACTGTGGATCCACTGGAAGCAGAACAGTAGTTAGAAAGGATGGAACGGGTGTTCAGGAAACTACAGTGTGCTGAAGAACTAAAATTTGAATATTTTGTATCTCTTCTGCAAGGGGATGCCTATGAATGGTGGAAGACCATCCCTTACAGCCTGGTAGAGCCTCCAGTCCTTACCTGGTCAGATTTTCTGAGGGAGTTTTGACAGAAGTGGTCCCTGATGCTTATGTGGATATGAAGTTACAAGAATTCCTGAGTTTGAAACAAGGGAACAAAACCATAGCAGAATATGAGAGAGATTTCTCTCGATTGAGCCACTATGCTGGAAGCCTAGTTTCCACCCCCAGAGATATGTGTAAGTGGTTTGAGGCTGGGTTAAGACCTAATCTGAGAATGCAAGTTGTAGGCTTCCAACATCAGAATTTCTCTGAGTTGATCTCACAGGCCCTGGAACTAGAAAGGATAGAACTAGAAGGGGCCGTTAAGAATAGTACAGAAGAGAAAGAGAAAACTAGAAAGACTACTGATCAAGTTCCTGATAGTGGTCAGGAAAGAGAAAACACTTTGGAGGATCTAACTCACACGAATTGAGTAGAGGTAGATCTTCTGGACAGAAACCACCCCGATCCGGGTAGCAAACTTAGCAGATACCCAGAAATGCGCTGTCGGATCAACTTTGTGAAACTTGTGATAAACCACATAGTGGCGTATGTTATAGAACCATAGGAGCATGTTTTAATTGGAGGGACTGGTCATTTTGCTAAGGATTGTACAAGTTCATGCTATTCTGGATCATTTACAACATTAGAGGGATCAGCCCAAGTTTCTCCCCCGAAGAGTTCACCATCAGTTAATAGAGGCAGAGGCAGAGGCAGAGGTAGGGGTAGTACACCTAGAAGTCAGAATACTGTTAATCAACCAGAACAAGGTGATATTTCGGCTAGAGTATATATTATGTGGCAAAGGGAAGAGGATGAGGCTTCTGACATTGTTGCTGGTACTTTCTTTATTTTTAGCTAAGACATATATATATATATATATATATATATATATTGTTGAACTGGGGTCTGCACACTTTTATTTTAGTCCAATCATTGCTTGCCTTCCTGCTGTCTCTTGTATAAAAATAAATTTTGATATGGTAATGACTAGTCTTTTTGGCATTAGTTTTGGAAGAGTTTGCTAGAGAAGGACATCTCCTAGAATACGATAAATTATTAAGTATAAATATATAAAAGAGTTGTGGAAGTAAAAATTTGAACAGTTGGTTCAGATGTAACAAAGAAATGCTATGAATATTCACAAGAGTGTTGACTAGAATGGTCAGAGGACCAATGATTAGATAAATAATTCTAACATGACCTCAATGGTCATTCAATAAGGAAACATAAATCGAACTATTAAACAGAATGATAGCAAGAGAAGATTAGTGTTATATGAACAAATTAAACGTTGTATTAGATTGTTAAAAGTGTTGCACAAACTTAAAGGAAAGAAGATTATATGATTCTATAGAAAGGAAAAAAACTAAGTTCTCACTCTATAGGATCACACAAGGTCCTAGAAAGAGTGGATTCATTAGCACACAAAATTGCTTACCTCTAAAAAGGTGAAATGAATTTAAATTCAACATATGATGGGGAAACTCATAAAGATCTTAGTACATGAGGTGAAGTAGCTGACAAATAAATGTATACATTTGGTTAAGGTGTTATGGACCATCATTCAGGCTAGGAAGCTACTTGGGAACGAGAGGAGGATATGAGGAGGCAGCACCCACAGTTATTCAGAGACTAAAATCAGGTAAAATTTTGAGATGAAATTTATTTTAAGAGGGGGAGAATTGTAACACCCCTACATTAAGTAGTGCATTCTACTGTTCCAATGATCGGTGTCTGTCCGGAGCGTTAGGATGTTGGGAATTATACTTAAATATTAGTGAAAAAACATAAAATGATGAAATACATGATAAGAAAATACAAGAAAAATAGAGGAAAAAAATAAGAGCAATGAAATGTAATTAGGTTAAACGAGCCAGAAACCGTAGCGATAGGTGACCGCATTGGGAAGTTATGGCAAAAGCAATTGCCGACTCCAGGACCGCAGGGAACCCTCGGAATTAAATTTCGAGACATAATTGAAGGCCTAATGAGGTGTAATTGACATTAGAAATATCAAAGAAAATTAATGAATTAGTACAAATAAAAACAAAAAAAAAATCGAGAAACCGACAAAAATCGGTGTTACCGAAAAATAGGAAATGCAACCCGAATAGGGACATTTTGGTCAATTGATACCTAAAGCTAAATTTTGACCTAAATATCCATGGAAAATAAGTAGTGTTGAATTTTGAAAATCACATAAAAAATGAAATTGAAAATGAAATGTATAAATAAGAAAAATTATGGGGTAAGAATTTGAATAATTAAAAGTTTAATTAAACTAATATTATCTTAATATTAGTGGACCACTATGGATTATATAAAGCTTAAGAAATCAAAAATTCTCCACTAACATTCTGCAATTCATCTTATCCACTTAACCTTCACCATTGCTGAACCAAACTTGAGAGAAATCTCTCAAGGCCGCTTCACTTTTCAAGTCTAAACACCATGATTAAGCCATAATTTCCATAGCTTGTCTTCATTAAAGTTACTGCCCACCTTGCAAGGAAGAAGTTGATAGTAATTTTAAGAGGTCTTGGTGAAGTTTGATCAAGCTTTAAAAGAGGTAAGTACTTGTTTTTCTTTACTTGCTTCATTAAAGTTATAATTGAGGTTGTGGTGAGTTAGATTGTGGAAGAAATTGTGGGATTTGATGAGTTATGGAGATGCTCCATTTTTGGCAATTTCATGTTCATGGAAGTTTAGTTAATTTTTTTTTATGTAAATGGTGATTTTAAGGGTTAATTAGAGTGCTTAAATGTATAATAGTGTAATTAGTATATATGTGTTTGAATTGAGTATTTGAACAATTGAATTTTGGGGTTTTTGGAAGGAATTGTGAGGGCCTTATGAATTGAGTAATTCAACAGCATTGTGGTGCATTGAAGAGTGTTTAATTTCATGAAAGTTGTTGTTGAATTATGGTACCAAAGGTTGAGAAATATGTATGTAAATTATTATTGGGAATTAGATGTGTTAATTAGGTATATTCATGTATATGTATTGTTAAAATTGGACTTGTAGTTCTGAGTTGTAATTGGTGTATTAAGAATTGTTATATTCTGCCCAAGTTGACCAAAATATGATGTAATGAATGGTTATGATATGCTACCAATTTAGAATTGAGTATGAGGAATGGACTTATAGCAAGGTGAATGTGTAATTAATAGGTGTTTGAATAATATGTTTAAGGGCAGTATGTAATTTAGCTTATAACCCTAATTGTGTAACCCCAATTGGTATGAGGCCAATTATAGGCAAAATTAGACATAAAATAAGCCAACTTTCATGTGGAAATGTTACCGAAATTCTGTCCGAAAACTGCCTGTAAAATTGACCTAATTCGAAATTGTAAACTTCATAACCATAAAATCTGACCATATAAACAGTAGTCAGTCTTTTGCACATAACTCACTCAAAACAGGTCCAAATGACTTGAAATTTATACCGTTGGAAACCTTAGACATAGGGATACATCTTTTGTGAGTTCACAGAACCCAAAAATGCCATTTATCAAGTCAATTTGCTTGCACAAGTTCAGTCACAAAATCTGCTAGAATTGGATTGACCTAAAATTAACCTAACTTTGCATTAAAAATGCAATCTGTCCAGTTTTAGTAAATTGATCATATCTTTGTCTATACAACTCAGAATGACTTGAAATCAATGGCAAAAATTCAATAAGACATAGACCTACAAATTTGTTCTTTTGACCAGAACCTAAAAACCAAGAAAAATAAGACATTTAGCTAGATCAATCTAGCTTACAAAATCTGGAAATTTACCATTACTATACAATAAAGCCTTAGAAATAAAATTGGCAATAAATGCCAACTTGTGAGAATTGTAAAATGTGCTATATTGGCAACATATTGAAATTATTATGAAATGTGATATTGAAATACTGTAAATTGTGTGTTTCAGTTAAAAAGGATATTGAGAAGCATAAAGAACATTGAGTCAAGGCCTAGAGGCGACTCAAATTAGGTTTGTTCACAACATTTTAAATTCATTATTTTTACTAAAAAGCTAATTGAATAAGAGTTATGAATAATTTTTTATTGTTTTGGCCTTGAAAATTTTATTTGAAAATTTGTGTGTTGCCTATGTTGTAAATAGAAATTTTGAGATAAAATGTGATTTATAGTTTGTATGAAATATTTAAATATTATGATTTGAAATTGTTTTTTATTCACACTTGGCATGGCAATATCACTATGTTCCTCCTCCATTTATGGGGTGAGTTTGACTATATTCCTCCCTCTCTGGCTTGCTAGTCTGAGGTGAGTTTGGATGAGTACTCATTATCTAGCTAGCCAGCCACCTCCCTCATTGATTTCGATTAGCGAGGTGAGTCTGTCTTGTCATGGTATACAACACGGCATGATCGGAAATTTTATGTCATGACCTAAGTTGTGTTATTGATTGGTAACAATGTGTTTATTAAATTGTTTAATCAAATTTGTGTTAGATGTGCTTTGAAAATTGTGAAAAGAAATTGTGAAATATTTGAATTTTGATTTGTCAATGGATGTTTATATTAAGTATTTTAAATTTTTATTGTGCACCACTGAGTAAATTTATACTCAGCGATAGCTTCTTTTGCCATCGCAGATAGGGAAAATGACATAGCAGCAGAGTGAGCTGCTACAGTAATAGTGGAGTTTTTATTTATACCCTCATAATTATTTTGATGTAAATAGCTTAGTGTCATATGTATTAATGTAGACTGAGCATTTGTATAGTCAATGTGTAATAATATTATTTTTGAAATTTTATGTCTGTAAATTAAATTATGAATGTAAATTAAATATTTTAAATTCCATGTGAATGGGTTAATTTAATTGTTTTGAAATTACTATGAATTGTGGAGATTGAGTTGATTTGTGTTGAATTGAGTTATTGGTGGTTGAGATTTGATGCAGTGCACTATTTGGAAGTGTTTTCCACAGGTCAAAATTTTTGATTTTTTTTCAATTACATCCGGCACTCTGCCGAAATTTTTACAAAATTATGGAAAATAGAATTTGTCAAACATTTTACTTAATTTTTAAACTTCAGTTAAAAGTTTTTAATTCCTACCAAAAATGCTCGCCACCTTCAAAAAGGAATACAATTGTTTCAAAATCCCTTGTAGTATATTTAATGGGTTATCGGTAGGCGAAGTTCGGTAATTCATTAAGTATACTACGGAATCATGTTATGCCTTACAGAGGGGTAAGGTGTGACACTCTCATCTCACATTTTCTCTTTCTTGGATGCAGCAGGTTGTATCCCTTCAATTTCTTTTATCATCAGCCTCATTCTTTATCGTAAATCATCACTTGAAATCCCTCAATTATTTTTTCTGATGACTCATTCTTCATCGTTGACCAAAGATTTCACCTGAAATCTATAACACAGCTTCTTTTGTCACTATTCACTTGAATGCTATTTTTCTCATCTTTATTTTCCCTCTCTCACTTATTGTTCCCTCGATTCGTTAGTTCGCTTATTGTTCCCTCGAAGGATTGTGAGTTTGATCATTGTTTTCCTTATGAATCTGCAGTTACCTCACAAATCGCTTTCAAGTTCACTATTTGGGACTTTCCTTACTATTTTTGCCCAATTCAGTTAAGGTACATTATTTGTTGTAGCTTTTTTTCAATGGGTATGGTTGATTCAACATTATTTAGTTTAGATTTTGTTGGAAATTTTTAATGTGGTCCACTACAGAGCAACCATTTTGGGTATGTTATTTTTTGTTATCAGTTGATTCGAAGGAGAAGATTTCAGGGACTATTGTCAATTTTGCAGCTGTGGAAGAAAAAATGGCCCACAATCAAGATTAGTCATTGCTTTAACAATATATATTTGAATAGTGATATTTGACTTGGAAAGCTTCTTCCAATGTTTGCATTAGTCCATGATGTTGTTAATTTTGCTTCTTCTTTACATCGACAAAGAGGAATGCCATTGGGTGATAGCCTTCTCTCATTAAACTAAGACATCATCAACGAAAGAAAGAAAGAGGAAAGTGCAAGAATATCCTTTACCTGTAAGCGAGAAGGAAAAAAGAGAGCAAAAAGAAAACAATTTCACCTTCTACTAGGAAGAGAGAGAAATGAGAGGGGCAAAGTTTTAAAGATAAATAAAGATGAGAAAGTGAGACAGTAGAATGTTACACGTTGGAGGACAGAGAAAAGAAAGAAAGATAATTTTTAATCTGACCTAGACATGCTACATCATCTTTTAACCTTTAAACTGATTGTTGTAGGTTATATAGGGTTTAAAGTGATATTTATAGTAGTTTATGAGGTTTTAAGTGAAATTTTAAAATTTATGTACCATAGTGTTACCGACTCTAAGTTTATGTATCATGAGTGAAATTTACCCAGCTTTTATTACATAGTAACTAATGAAAAAAAAAAGGACTGAATTTGATATACACAATGTCAAACATCCAGACTTATTAATAAAAATGAATTTTATATCAAAATTTTCCAAACATAATGTTAAATAAGTTTTTCTTTATAAATAAAAGGGTAAACTACAATTTAGTCCATGAAGTTTAATAAAATCTACAACTTAGTCCTTATTGTTAGAATTTCAAGTTATTGTTAATTTTAATAAAAATGACAAAAATGCCCTGAGATTTTATTTTATGGTAATTTAGTCCCTGAAATTTGATTAAATCTATAAATTAGTCCAAGTAGTTTTAAAACCACACAATTTAGTCCTTAAAGTTTTAATAAACCTACAAGTTAGTCTCTTACGATTAATTCCCATTAAATTTAGCAAAAACATCAAAATGCTTTTAACTCTTTTTTTCAATCTGAAACTATTTAGCCCTTGAAGTTTTATTTTAATAATAATTTGCATCCACATTCATATTTTTTTCTTTTTTTAATATAAAACAATGTAATATAATATATGAAAATATTATAAATTGAGATATATATATATATATATATATATATATATATATATATATATATATATATATATATATATATATATATATATATATATATATTATTAAAATAATAATGACAAAAATAGAATTTTACAAAATTATAAGGGTTTATTTATAAATTGTTATAATATTTAAGGATAATATATGGATGATTTTGTAATTAACTAAAATTTTTAAAGACCTTAAAGTAATTAATCAATATTTTAGTAATTTAAATTTAAAATTTTCATTTTAATGGGACTCATATTTTAAAAATATGGGAACTAAATTGTTAATAAAATAAAATCTCATGAACTAAATTGTTAACAAAATAAAACCTTAGTGATTAAATTGTTTTTAGATTAAAAATAAAATAATGGCATTTTGGTTATTTTTTTAAAAATTAAAAGTAACGTAATGGCGACAAGTCTAAGTTATAGATTTTATCAAATTTTAGATACTAAATTATAATTTATCCTAAATTAAAATTAACTGTTACTTTAAAAATTAAAATAAGTGATAATTCTAAGAACGCTGAATGCGATGTCCAAAATTGAGCAGCTACTCTCTCTTGTTCTCTTTTTCTAACAAAAATTTTGTCTCTTAATCTCCTGTTAAATATAAGATATAGTTAAGGCATAATATATATATATAGAGATAGATGAAAGTATAATTAGTTATATGATATAATTATTATTTTATTATATTAATTTTTCATAATTAAATAAAAAAATCTAATACGTGTAATGTAAATAAACTTCAACTCAATTATGATTATTATTTCAATTTATTTCTTTCATTATTATTATTATTATTATTATTATTATTATTAAACAATCATTGCGGCTAACATTTTACAACCACTACCATTATTAGTCTATGATTATTATTATTGTTATCACTTAATTATTACTACCACCCAGCTTTATCACAATTACCATCGAGCCATTTGGCTCACTACCATTACCACCATTCAAACGTCACTTTTATTATTGTCACCACCATCACCACTCAGCTACTATCATCATTACCACCATCTAGCCATCATCACCACTCTACTATTATCACAATTCAGCTACTAATTATTACAGTTATTATCACTTTTTTATTTTTATTACCACAAGTAAACTAAATATTAAAGTAAAATTTACCACAAATTGCACTATTTGTACTTTTATTTTGAAACAAAACATAAAGATAGAATAACAATTACGTTATATTACATTGAATTTCGTCCTGCCAATCGAAGACCTTAACTGCAGCGAGTTTTCTTCCTTGTTTTGCGTTTGAGGCAGAGACTCTTCTTGTACATCTTTTCTTACTTGTTGTGACCCTTCATGCTGCATTTCGTCTCTATGCTCAAATTCTTTAGCCTTGTCAAGAGGAAGCTTGGCATAATTTCCTAATAGGGGAACGACTGCACGAGTGAAGTAGTAGGAAATATATCTAAAAAAACGTGGCCTAAGTCCAAGTGGATATGAATGTGCTGCAAACATCAGCAACATAACGACAACAGAGATGATTCCTGTGATGAGAGTATAGGAGCCAAGCCAAGAAACTTGGCTTACTCCTAGATGGATTGCAGCCATGAATGCCACAGACATCATGCAAAGAGCTAATGCAAAAAGAAATAATGAGAAGAAATAGACTATTGCTACTAAAAACATATCACTTATCATCATATAGAGGACAGAGAAAATGCCGATGACGGAGCTATAAAAAGCTGTGGTGTTGCATATCACGAATAATCGAAACATATGCTTGTTTAACATAGTTGACATTCCTTTTTCTTGGTGCTCAGAGCTATTATATCCACCAGGCACAGTTAAAGCAGCAGCAAAGGTCACTGTGGCCACAAGAGTTTGCAGCAGTAAAAAGGTACCAATCCTTTCTTTGAACCATTCAATTTTGATTGAATTTCTCCTCTTGGAAGTTTGCCTCTTTTGTTTGTGAATCATCAGATCTAAATTTCGACGACCAATACCAACAGACCACAAAGCACCATTTGTAAAATTCTGCAAAGTAAATCAAAGATTAGATCCTGATGCCTGATAGTAAGCAATAAACTTCCTATTTTGTATGAAATAATGGCTTAAATTTTCTTAAATGGTTTTGGTAAACTTGAGAAATTCTTGCCTAGACCTATTCATAAACTCAACACACAATATGTATGTAGAACCCACATGTAAAATAAGTGGGACCTAAATATTTATTACTGCGTACATGATGAATCAGGTCAAAGTAACTTTCAAACACATATATCCATCAGTTTACTGTGGAATCTAATACTAATAATTTCCATCTCTATTCTAATTCTATCTTTGTGATCTAAAAGCTATAATAACAATTATGATAACAAAGCTTTAATTTTAAATTAATTGGGGTGGGTTATATATCTTTGTTTATGTTTATAATAAAATACTCAAAATAATGGAAATGAATATGAAATTGTAAGTTGAAAATTAGATAATGTAGAAAGAGAGAGAGGATAGTAGAGCTGATAGCTCTTTCTATCCAGGATTCATACGTATTGGGCTCGTATCCCACCATTGGAGAACCTGGGACTGACATCAAAAGCTGTTAAGCTTTCATTGTTGAGCAGATTTATGTTTGTTTTCTTCTCCCATGTTAGAGTTAGAACAACAGCAGGATGGGAGTGCATTGCAGCCAAATGCAATGGAGTGTTTCCATTTATGTCTTTCTCATTCAAAAGCTTCACCAGCGTAGGAGTTTCAAGAATGTATTTCACCACATTATTTTTTCCACTCTTAGCAGCAACATGAAGAATATTCTGACCTTCTTTGTTGAGCAACTCTTCTGGATATGGCCATTGCTTAAGCAACTCCTTTATTACCTTAACGTGCCCTTTTTTGCTTGCAATGTGAATGGAAAGGAAGCCCTTATTATCCATTTCAAACATGCTACTTGGAAATTGGCTTGAAAGAAACCTAACTGCATCAATATTACCTCTGTGTGCTGCCCAGTGAAGAACATTTCTTCTTTTTCCATCTTTTAACTGCATGAGCTCTGGATTTACCTTTGCCATCTCTTCTAGCATATCTGTAATGTCACGAAAAGAGTTATGGAAAGTAGGCGGTTATTCCTAAATAAAATTCATTTGTTCTCGTATTGTTAATATCTCACATTGGTTTGATATCCATGAATGAGCAAAATGGAGGTTGCATTAACGATAAAGATCTTTGAAAAACTGCTAAAAAAAGATTGAATATGTGGGAGGATCCGAATGAATTCTGCTTTCATTTCCTGGTATTGACTTACATTAAGGTTTTTATAAAGTTTGGATACTCCTCCCTTAAAGTTAAGTTAAACCAGAGCCATTTTCTTAAAATGATATCAAAAATTGGCTTATTTTCAATTCAGTTAAATTAAACCGGACCCTTTTTCTTAAAATGATATCAAAAACCGGCTCATTTTCAATTCAAGGCTTAGGAATAGAATCGAAACTGGACTTACTGCCATTTGTATTTTAAACCCTAAACCGTACCTTTAACTTATTTTAAGTTTTGATTTCGATCCAATTCAAATCTTGAACTGGACCTTGACTGGTCTACTCTAATGCCATGTTGAAGTCTGGGCCCTAAGGTTGTGAGTAAACCCATCAAATTCTGGCCCTAACGTAATTTTGGGCTATTCTATTTCTTATCCTACTGTTGTGGACTTTGCCGCATTCCAACAAAATTTAACATCAAATGGCCGAAGGAGAAGAAGATTGACTGGTGGAAACAATTACCAAGGAAAGGAAAATGAATTGAGTAATAGCTAATTAAAGGGAGTAGAAGCAGGCTGATAGCCACAGGTACCTATTTTCCCTTCGATAATGGTAGCATGAGCTGGTGGGTTTCCTTCAAGCTTATTAACTAAATCACTATGCCCTGTTGGAGCTTGCAGAAGCAATCGAAAAATCTGAAAGTCGCCTATTTTGACAGCCATATAGAGAGGAGACCAGCCTTCCTTGTTCTGATAATACCACACTTGTGGATCTGCAGAGATCAAGAACTGAGCTACATCATGGTGACGATTCATCACAGCTTCATGCAAAGCAGTGTTTCCATGTACATTTTTTATCCTTTGTAACCCATGACCACCAGTACTAGATGAGTCTGAAGAATCTTTGCTAGGGAAATCTTTTCCACAGGATACAAGAATTTGAATGGTATTAAGCATGCCACCTCTAGCAGCAATGTGTAGAGCAGTATCTCCTTTGATATTCCTCTTGCAAATAAGCCAAGGAAAGTGATATGCAATGAGTTGGGCAATCTCTTCATTCCCCGAACTCGTCACCATATGAAGCAAAGAATTTTCCGAGGGGCCAAGTTGATTGATGATGCTTGACACACACAGTTTTTTCTCTGCTGAAATTCGTTCCACAGCATCAATGAAGCTGTGAACACTGGCTTCACTTGCAGCTTCCCGCAGGGAAGGATCCATGAAGTAATTATCTTTAGTAGCAGGCTGTAGAGATTGTTGCAATGCTTCTGTACTCATTTGTAGCCGCTTGCTCCTCTGGCCCCAGCTTTCTCCATTAGCTGCGATTACTGTTATTTTCAGATCGATCGAGCCTGCCATTGGTAAACCTCTTCGTGGATTTGAACTACAGAAAGAGTTCCACAAATGTCGCAATAACGTGTCCATAAAATCGTTGATTAATTCAAAAGACTTGACTTGGGTTTAGACTTCAACTCGAAACCAGACGACTCTAGACAACTCCGGTCTTACTAAACTAAAATTTATTAATTTATAACAATTTTTTATTTTGTTCAATTTAATAAATTTATATGCCTTAAATGGATAAATTACATCAATTATTAATTATTTCATACCAACTACTCAATTTTAATTTATTAGACTAAAATCTTTCAAATTTTTTTCATAAAAAGTCTTTAATCTGCAATAACTGATTTTCATATTATTTATTTATTAATATTAAAATAAAATAAATCTATAAATTATTATTTTTTATTTTTTATTTTTTATATAAAAAACTAAAATATTAATAAAATATCTAATTAATAAAATATTATTTTAAAATTTAAAATTTATTATTATTATATTATTATTTTTCCAGAACATTACAGATTATATATATTTTACTTAATAAAATAACATATATAATTAATAATTTTATTAATAAATTTAGTTAAAATAAAATAATTTTATTAATTAATTTAATCATTAAGATGAGAAAAAAAAATTAACAAAAGGATAAAAGAGTAATTTTATTTTTTTTAATTTAAAAATCTGTTACGACAGATCTTAAGACTTTTTCTTAAAATAAAATTAAAGTTTGAAAAATTTTGTACCAAAATAAAATCACTATATTAATTGAGTGACAGTTAATATAATTTATCCTGAATTAAATATATTTTCATTATTCACCAGCCATTTAATTAATTGTTGTTCTATTGTTTTTGTTACTCTATATTGCAATTATATGAGCTTTAGAATATGCCATGCAAGATTTAATGGATAACACATATACCTACTTAATTATTTTTCCATCAATCAATATATTGGAAAGCTCATAAGAAAATTGAAATTTTGATTGATTTCTCTTTCCAAAAATTCTCAATGACTTTAGGAAAAAAAAAAAGAAAATTTTTCAAAAAGTTATTGTATGGGTTCAAATTAATGTCATTGTCTTGTCAATTTTCAATGACCTTGTCAAGTTATGTTTTAGAAGTAATTTGTGCTATAACCTAAGCTTTATAGAATATAAAAATTAATTATAATTATTATAAATTAAATTGAAAATTAGGCTTTTTGAATTTTCTAAAGTAAAAACGGACAATATTTTATGGTCACTACAGCAGTAATATCATGAACAATATAATTTTTTATTATTAAATTTATGAAAAAAAAATTCACCAAATAATATTTTCTCATTGTAAATTTTACATTTGGTTTATAATCTTAAAATTATAAACTTTATTTCTCTTACTAAACTAGAGTTTTTTTTTTTTTTTAGTGAATAATATAATTATGAATAAATATAGGTCTTTTTGGAAGTTTAACTCTATTAGAACAGCATACACATGATTGAGATGAGAACTGTTCGAGACAGCAAATTTCTATTATGTGGAACAAGGCTGTTTGACACAATTATTCACAAGAACTTTGCATTAGCACCTCATATACACAAGATTTGAGTTACAGGAAACAATTTGTAGGAGTAATTGGAGATATCATCACAAATCTGTGTCACACTAACAAAGAATTCTGCATTCAATCAATCTGAGATGCCCAGCATGATATGTAACCAAAATTCAAGCAACAAAGGCAAGAAAACAATTTGATCAAGCATGCGTTGTGTTGACAGCACTCAGGTTAGATGCACAACTGGAGAGTAAACTAGATCCTGGACCAAGATAGGACGACAAATGCCAGGAAAGGTGTGGCCAGACCATATTGCCTCAGCAAGAAAGGAGTTCACTGCTCGTGAAGGATTATAGAGATCCCACCAGACATAAGCTGAAGGCTGATTGCAGGCCATATCTGCAGAAAGACAACCAATAATTGCACCGTGCAGACCAAGCCCGCAGCACGCATTATTTACATCTTCGAATCCTGCACCATGGGAAGAGAGACACAACAAATTAAATACATGATCCTCAAGTAGTGCTATTTCACTGTGCAGAAACTACCATATGCGCATGCACTGTTCATATACAGAGACCATGTAAAGCAAAAGCTTCTGGATTAGGCATCATATCTCTGTCTATAAACAACTGAAGTGTTAAATTTATGGAAGGCCATGATGAATTGGCATCTTCTAGAGTTTATTAATACAGCATATCAGAAAGATTTAAGATTCCTTAACAATAGATCATTTGTTAATGTGTCTCAAGAGCAATTTTGCTCAATCACTTTTATCTATTGACCTCAAATCAAAACCGGTTGAATACATAAGTTCACCCCTCTAAACTTTATTAAAAAATCCCCATGGCACCCTAAACTTTTAAGATATCTCATAACATACTTCAACTCTTGTAACCTTCTTATGACACAACTCCTATAAAGTGTAATTAAGATACACTTTAGAGAAGTGTGTCATGGGACATTAAAGTTGAGGGTGCCACAAGGTTTATTTATTTATTTTTTTAATAAAAGTTCAGGCGTGAAAAGGTGCATTCGGCCAATTAAAATTTTGCTAAGAACAGCAAAACAAGATGGCATTAGAAAGGAATTATGACCAATAAGGTCACAAACGACTTGAAATTTAATAAGTGAAAGCAAACACAACAAGCTCATTTTAAACACAAGTAACTGACAGTACTTCTTTTCTCACAGACCGCAGGTTTAGAATAAAAGAACTTTGGATTGTGACATAATCACTGTGTAGATTTTTTTTTTCCTACTTGCACAACTTCAAAACATGCACATAGTTTGCCATTGAAAGTGGTTAGTCCATAAAATTCTCTAACTACTGATTTTGAAACAAACATTAACTTGACGTTACATTGTTTAAAAAAATAGGATGATGATAAATGTGCTCATACCGTATTGTAGTGGATTGGTCATGATCTCCATAATTCCTTGGTATACATCACAGAAGATGATCTGAGCATCAGATAACTCTGTTTTTAGCTCCATAATATGCTCATCCAGTATTATGTTGTATTGCAAAACCAGCTCATTGATCTCTTCCACACAACCCCTTCTGGCATCAATTGTAGTTACATTATGCCATTCCCATACCATACGTGGTGTGCATCCCAGTGGCAATATTCCCATGCATATGATATTCCTAACATTTGCATCATAAAGGCTCTTTACTGCAAGAACCATCTGATTGACCAGAATCCGAGCATATTCTGGGCCACTGTACTTGAGCATTACGCCAGAAGAATTTCTAAGGAAGAGGTCAACATAGTCATCTCTGCCAAATGAGAGGTAAAACATGGAGGATCTGATAAAATGTTGTGCAGTTTCCTCGCTAAGCTGGAGTTGCAAAAACTGAAAGGTTTCAAATACTTGGCGTAGTTGTTGGTTAAGAGACTGATGGCTCAGACTACCAGGTTTCATGATTGTTGCATGAGCTGAACCATAATTCAAACTGCGTCTTATCCCTTCAATTGAGCCATTCTGACCATAAAATGGAGAGATATTTCGCAAGCCCATCTTTTCAGCTGCAACAACCATAAAATCACATTAGTTACTGATAAACTGCACCAAATATGTAGATACTACAACTAACCAATGCCAAAATGCTATGCTATTTCAAACTTGTGGTCGTATGTTCTAAAGATTACAGACTGGTTGGTCATTTTTTAACCATTTATGAGATGATATATTTGCATCTATATCTCAACACACAGAAATGTAACAGTGTCTTGTAGGATGATACATCCCCTCTGTCCCAGCCTAGAAAAGAGGGTGAATCAAGTGCAGGGTTGTTGGGAATAAGAATCATTGGTAAATAATTTCAGTACACGAAATAAAGATCATGAGAAAATCAAATGACCATTTGCTAAGTGCAGATAAACTATTGAATATGATCTCCCCCAAGCCAAATGTATTCTGCCAATAATCGAACTACTATGCTTCTAAGTGATCCAGTGTAACTGTTTTCTCACGATTCTTACTAGTATGTAGAAAGAAAAATTTAATGAAGATAGAAAACTGAATAAAACAGAAACAAAAACGAAAAATAAAAAAAAAAATTTGGATAAATTCGTATTGAAAAAGACATTGCAAGCAACAATATGACTTAGAAACTGAATTTAATCAACAGTTACGCTTAGTTTACAAAGCATGATTTGATACCAATTAAAGAAAATCCAAGACCCCACTTCTTGTATGAATTTTAACAAATAATAACCATAAATTTCAATATTTCAAGTAGAACAAAGAAACTGCATACTGTGTTTCAGGAAAGGGAGCCCAAAAGAGAGAGAATTGTAAACAAAGAGAATTGTTTCAGGAAAGAGTACCAAGAAGATAGGGAAGAAGCGTTCTATCGGAGCCATTACAGGGAAGCAGAGAAAGATTGCGATGAATGTAAGGGTACAAGGGAGTGCTGTCTCCACAATCAACAGAAGAGTCTCCCATCACGTACAATGCAGAGACATGAGCCGATCCATTTCTCATTAGAGAATATTTCTCAGGGATGATCAGTCCATGCGATACGCTACAGCTACAGGTCACACTCATCAAGAAAGCGAGAAGAAAGAGAAGAACCATTGTTCTTGATGCCGATGCTGCTGCTGCTGCCGCTGTTGTTATTGTGATCTCCAGGTGTTCGACGATGAAACTCTGCTCTTCTTTCGTTAGTTCCCGCCGTTTTGCTTTTCACTGCGCTTTCGTTTCTAAATTTCTTGGATGGAACTGTTACATAAAACCGTTGGCGCTTGTTGGCCAGGTGAAAGGGTGTTTTGAAAGAGCAAACTATGTAAAATTTATTATTTATTTTTTAAAAAAAAAACTTTACATATTTATGAATAAATAATCTTTTTTTTTAAGTAGATAAATTCAATTTATCATATTATTTATAAATTATATTGATAATATTATGTCATATTAAAATAATGATGGATACAATTTTTAAGAATATATCATGCAATTTACAGATGAATGGTTTAATTTAAAAAAAAAAAAAACTAATATTCAGTTGTTTTATATAAGTTACATGCTAAAATCAAACTTGTAGTACAGTAATCTAAAAGCCTAAACCAAATTTGTTAAGTAAAATATAAATTGGGAATTTCTTTTAAAGAACTTTTCCGATTGAAAATTTTGAATACAAGCAGCAACATTTATGCTTTGTTTATTTCACAAAATTTATTTTTTATACATGAAAATAATTTTTATTATTTAATTATAATATTAAATTAATAATATTTATTTATATAATATTTTTATATTTTAATAAAATTATTAAAATTTAAAAAATAAAAATTAATTTTCTCTTTTAAAAAGAAAAAATTGTTTTCTTTAAAACTAATTTAATTTTTCTTTAAATCAGAAAAAATTATTTTCTTTAAAACTAATTTAATTTTTCTTTAAATCAGAAAAATATTTTCTATTAGCAATTTTTTCAGTGTCTCAATATATTAAATATTTTCATAAAATAAATAAAGTCTTTTTTAATTATTATTATAAAGATAAGAGAGGATAATTAAACTTGAGTATTTCAAGTTCAACATATATTACTCCACCTGCCGCACATTTAAATTTTAAACACAGAGGCTAATATTTTCAATAATTTTAGTAATAATTCATATATTTTTTTATAACAAATTTTACATAATTAAATATATTTAAAAATAATTTATAAATGTGATAATCATTACGCTAGTACTCATTTTATATTTATTTAATAGTTTTCAAAATACAGCCTATTATGTAATTAATAATTCAGTTTATAAAATTACCCCTTTTGCATAAATTACAAATATTAAATCATAGTAAAATTTACCATAGCAGAATTGGCCCCAGCTGGTTAAAGACAATTGATTAAATCCTTATGAAAATTTAATTAACTATTATTTAAAAAAAAAACTTTATTATAATGAAATCAAAGTATATTAATTAAGCTATCATAAATTAATATCTAGCAAATATTCAATTATACTTGCAAGAAAACCACACATGAAAGAACACTGCAGGTAAAGTTATTTTGAATTTTCTTCCTTCAAAAAGCTTCTCTGTTAATTAATGGAAAAGGATACTCCGAAGACGAGCAACACCCTTAATCACAGACCAAAAAAACAACTGGCTTGTAAAATTCTTGCGTAGCTAAAATTATATGCAAGTCCTCTTCTAGCTCCCAGCTCAATAGTAAGCGCATCCCTTGTAGTGCAAGAGATTATAAGTTCAAAGAATTCTTTATACATGCATATATATAAATGACTTGAAAGTCCCAGATTCGAGTCATAAAAAACAGCCTCTTTGCAAAGAGAAAGGCTGCCTACATCAACCCTCAAGTGTGACACGTACCCAGTCACCCTTATACAAGTCTACATGCATTGAGGATTAACGATTTAAGCAACGTAAAAAATTCTAAGAAAACTAGAGCAAAATTATGGAAATTGAGTCCATGTGCAAGCATATCCACATAAAATTAGTGATCAAGCTCAAGCATGACACCTCTTGGGGGAATTCCAAGTTAGGAAAAATGATGACAAATGCAGTCGAGAACAACCAGTAATTGATAGTTGCAAAAAGATATAAACCATTCTAACAAGCACATCTTCAAACCACCATAAAATGAAACTTATCTTTAAAAGCCAAATGCTATTGGAAAAGAAAAAACCAACTACAATCAACAACTTGGCATGCTTAAACCATAATTGTATAAATCTGTTACTTAATTATCCACATGGTAGAGAGTCATTGCACCTAGAAGAATTTAGTAATTGCTATTTGTTGCTAAGCCTTCACCTTGCTACTTATTCCACGTTTGCCGTGCCAGACATTACTCCTATCTCCATGCATAGAGTTCTTGGCTGCCATAGAACACTGGTCAGTTCGTGCACCTTTGTTCATCTCTATTTGGAGCTTGCGCCTCCTCATCCGATTCTCCAATCGTATTCCTCTTAAAGCTCGAGCCCTCTGCTCAATTTCCAAAGCTTGTGTAAAGTTCCAGATCCTAACAACACCCTCCTCTCCTCCACATACAATACGGTCAGCACCAATGTCCACCGAAAACAAATTGGGCCCAAATCCATGTAGCATCCTTTGGGGTGGCTCCACACTGTAGTCCACATTTTTTACCCTTGAAACATTCTTTCCTAAAGAGCGTCTGCTTGTCCTTAGTAGTTTTCTAACATCTATCAATGACAACTTACCATCACTAGAAGCTGAAATCAACCATGGAAATTCGAACGCAAGGGAATACACAGGACCAGAGTGAGGAATCCAAGTAGCAACCTTAAAAACATTTGCCATGTGACGGTGACCTATGATCTCAAACATATGTATTGCCCCATCTTCTCCTCCAGTAAAAAGAAAGTCCCCTGTGTGGCTTCTTGCCAGAGAATAAGTGTTACCAACATGAGCATGATTAATGACAGTAAGCAGAGTCCCACTACAAGTGTCCCAAACATACACATCTGAACCTGATGTGCTAGCTACCGTAGTGTCATGTGGAGCTAGGCTCCATACCCAGTCACTATGTCTCAAGACCTTTAAGCACTTCAGAGAAGAACGATCCCATACACGAACAGTCATGTCCCAAGAGCCACTGTAAATCCTCATGAGGTCCAATGCAAGAGATGTTATTGGTCCCCCATGCTCCCAAAGTTTAAATTCAGTATTTGGGTCCTCAGAACCCTTAAGGTTGAACAAGTATGGGACCGCCTCCACTGCCCTCCAGCCTTGGATGAAACCATCAGTTCCACCAGCAACCAAAAGCTTTGTATCTGCTGCAACAGCTCGAATAGTGCAACCAAGGGGCCTTGAAGATGCAATAGATAACCCATTTTCCATGTCCCACATTCGAACAATAGAGTCATACCCAGAAGTAAAAATGAGCTTAGCAGAAGCCAAAAGGAAAACTGTTCTAACTGCTTCTGAATGACCATACAAAATATCGATGCTGTAACGACCCAAGAAAGTCCTACTCCTAAACTCTCTCTCCACAAACAATTCCTTCCATGATTTCTCATCTGAAAGCCCCACTCCCAGTGGTGCAGGCACCGATGGGAGTCCCCATCTCTCACAGTAGACTTCCTTCCAAACGTGGTTCTCAGATGCAAGCCTATTGAGAATGGTTGATGCACAGGAAACTATACCGAGCTCCTTAGGCTCAAGAAAATTAAGGATTTCACAAATCAAGGCCGGAGGAAGGTCGGTGATTGACCGGGGACAATTGGGCAAAACCTCATTACAAGGCAGCTGTTTTGAACAATCAGCTATTGAAATTGCCGTCTTGTAATCACAATCTAATATGTGGTTAGCAATTCCAGAATTTTTAGCTTTTGGATTCGAATTATCCTCAAAATTGTAATTTTTCGACACCTCAGTGCTTCCTTGGCATTCAAATGCCATAAAAAAGAATAGTTAACCTAAGCAAAAAATTGAAGGGAGCTGAAAACCAAATCCCTAATTCAAAATGCTAAAATTACTTAAACCCAGAATCAATTTAAACCCAAAATACAAAATTTGAAGAGAATCAAACGAAAACCCAAAGAAACCCTACAATTCAAAACCTACGAAACCCAAATAATTGAAGAAGCAAACTAGATTAAACATAAACTGAAAATCAAAACAAATACAAGAAAGATCAAATACTAATGAATGCAAGGCAGTTAGAATCAATTCAAAAAATCAAATGATCCTATAAGAAGAGAACGAGAAAACTTCAAGAAAGAAATCTAACTAAAGACAAATTAGACATTAATAGAATGATGATTGGGTTTCTTTAACGTACCCTCTAGAGATTCAAGCCCGATCGTCTAATCGATATAGTTTAGGTTAACGTGAAGGGAAATTTGGAATCTGGGAAGACGAGACAGAGATCAAGAACAAAGCAGAATTCTTTTTATGGGGGAGGATAATCAGACTATGGAAAATCACCGACTTAGAGGCAAAGTAATCTGATTTGACGGCCAAGATTAAAGGAATAACATTCCTGGGATGCTATGGTCCGTACGATTATTTAGGAGGTGCGGAGGACATAAGCATTTGGCTATGTGCTGTCTGTCGGTATATTCATTGTGGCGTGGAATCGGAGCTCCGCCGTGCCGTGCAACTACTTACTCTGCTTTTTTACAACTTTTTTTAATTAAATAATTAAAAAAATTAAAACTTTATAACTTTTTAAGATTTTAATCAAATTTTTTTATTTTGTAAAAATTTAATCCTTAAATTTTCATATTAATTTTTATTTTTATGAATAAAAATAATTTAATATTATTAATATTAATTTCTTAAAAAAAATTTATCCATTTAGTGATTTTTATTTTTTAAATAAAAAGTAACTTTTCAATAAAATAATATAAATAATTTAAGATTAAATTGATAACATTAAAAAAATTTATTATTATTTAAATTTTTTTTATTATTTAGCTTTTTTTTAATATTTGAGGGAATATTTCTTTATCTCTAAAAAAATTTTAATAATTATAAGTATTTCAATTAATTTTTAATATTTTTAATCATTTATTAGTATTTTTAATCATTTATTAGTATTGAAGTTGGGGACCAAAATCGTTTTTCGAGAAAAAAATATTATGTTAAATATTGTTAAAAAATAATTTTAAAAATTATTTTATTATTTTAATATTTTTATAATTAAAATTTATTAATTTTAATTTTAAATTATTTTTTAATATTCTCTTATTAAATTATTTTAAAAAAAAATTTTAAAAAAGTGACACCGACAGCTTCTATCAAGCAAACTCCATATAACATTACTATTAACAGAAATTTTGTAAATAATAATTATTTATTATATTTAGAAAACAAGTATTTGAAATTACATAAAACAATTATGTGTACTATAAATTATTAATTTAATATTATTATAAAATAAATTATACGAACTTCAAAAAATTAATTTACAATATAAATTATAATTCCATAATTTATATCTATAATAATGTATAATTTATATGAAAGGAAGCAAAACTTGTCAAATAATAAAAATATTTTTAATATATTATAATATTTATGAGAAAAAAGAAAGGCGTCAATTAATTTTAAAAAGCTTTTTTATTTTTAATTTTTATTTAACTTAATTCCATTTACATTATTTAGGTAAAACGTTTATTTAATCTCTTTAAGTTATGTTAAATAGTTACATAAATATTTTAAATAGTTTGACGTATAACTAAGTCCTTTAACTTTAAAAACAAATTAAATAAGCCTTTTAAATTTTTATAAATATATTAAATAAATCTTTGAGGATAAATAAACCCTTCAACTTTTAAAAATTATAAAAAAAAATAAATTATAATTTACTTCTAATATAAATTCAACTAAGGCTGTTCATAAAGTTTTCATCCGTAATTATACATATTTGATTTACAACATCCAATTGATATCTGTTGTAGCATTAAGTAGATTGATAAATTATTTTTTGTCAAATGAATTAAGAAGTTTCTTTCTAAGTTCAATAAAGAATAATTTATCAATTTACTCTAAGGTGCAACAGATATTTACTGAAATATTGTAAATCAGATATATTGATGAAGACCTTGTGTATTAAAAAATTTTCATTCATGTTTTTAGCTGGATTTATATTAAAGGAAAGCTATAGTTTTTCTTTTATCTATTTTTAAAAGTTAAAGTGTTTATTTATCCCAAAAATATTAAAAAGATTTATTTGATCTATTTTTTAAATTTGAAAAGCTTGTTTGGACTCGAAATATTTTAAGAATTTATATGACAAATGGTCCATACTTTAAGGGCCAAAATATAAAAGTCTTTTTGCCAATTATTTATTGTCTCTATATATTGACAAAAAATTTAGTAATTATATATATATATATATATATATATATATATATATATATATATATATGATTTAGTAGTATTTTGTTTAAATTGAAATAATTGATCGAATTAAAATATAAGAAATTATAAAAATAAAGGTTTTTAAAGTTAAAATTATAATTCTAGATAATTAGAAAAAAAAATCTTTTAGTATATGCAAAATAATGTAATAGTATTAATATTTAAAAAGGTTTTTGGTATATCAAATTCACAGTGCTTAATTAGAGTAAAAGGGTTGATAATTATTAAATTTATAATTAAAAATAAATTAATAAAATTTCTAAATCAGTTAAAATAAAATTATTAAATTAAGTATTACGTAATACTAATAAATAAATTTATAATTAAAAAATAAATAAAATAAATTTCAAATTTAATTAAGATAAAATTATTAAGTTAAGAATTATTTAATGCCAATAATTAAATATATAATTAAAAAAAGTTAAAAAGAAATTTCAAAATTAGTTAAGATAAAATTAATAAGTAAAACACTATCTAATACCAATAATTAAATTTATAATTAGAAAAAGTAAATTAAAAAATTTTTTAAGTAAAATTATTATTTCTTAATTATATTAAATGTCAATTTTGATTAATAGTTTTTATGTTTTAGCTATGTTTTTCTACATTAATGTGAATTATAAATATATATTTCTTTTATTTTAAAAAAAATTAAAATTTAGATATTCACATATTTTTAAGAATTATAAAGTACTCATATTTTATTTTTAATGAAGTGTTTGTGTTCGACATTTTTCTATATAATATTTTATTTGATATTATACTATTACATATATATGTATTTGTATATATTAAAAAAAATATTACTTGAAAACTTTTATATTAAATATGTTATATATTTTGAAATAAAATTATTAAGTTAAGGATTACCAAATACCAATAATTCAATTTATAAAGAAAATAAATTAAAACAAAATTTTAAATATTTTAAAATTTATAAATTCTAAAAATTTTACATGTAACACCCCTAATTTTTAAATTTATTATTTTGTGAGTAATATTAATATTTTATTTTATTTAAATTTTAGGAAATTATTTGAAATTTTTCGAATTTTAGAAATCGGGTTCGATTTTTCGAAAATATAAAACTTTTAAAGATCATGTGGCAAAACTAAAAATATATTTAGACTCTACGAATTTTTCTGAGTTTTCTAGAATTTTTTTGAAATTTTTGGGCCTCATTTTCGGTCCCAAGGCAAAGTAAAAATTTAAAATTTTGTATCTTGAATCGGACCAGCAAAATTGAACTGGACTGGATCGGACCATTCGAATTGGACAGGCTTTTTTCTTTCTTTTTCTTCTCCCCGCGTGTTCCCGTCGCCCTTCCTCTCTCTCCCATTTTCTCTCTCCTCCCTCCTCCCCAAGCCTCGCCGTCGCCACTCAGCCCTCCCCACCTCGCCTTGTGCCCAGATGCCTCCCCACGGACGACGTCAGTGCGAAAACGCCCGTGAAAGCTCACCTGCACGCGCGCGCCATTTCGGCTTCCCGGCCAAAATCCGGTCGATTCGGCCACCGTTGGGGTCAGGTCTTGTGTCTAAACTCATTTACACATCGAGAGCTTTCCATAGATACCAATAACACCAATATCCATTGAGCAGTTTGCCCAATTTTTGTTCTGGAAGTTTTAGCTCATTTCGATTTTTGGGCTAAATTTCTCACAAACCGTGAACCCCACGAGAAAACCGAGAGTACCAGAGCGCTCCACTCGTCGAGAGCTTCGCGGCAATATAAATTTCAAAATTTTTTGACACCGTTTTTCGGTGGATCCCACGAAACTTCATAGTATTTTTCTGAGTATTAAATGAGCTTAAAAAATTCCGTAAAAATTATATAGTAACCCCCATGTTGTAGGCTTCGTGTAGGTACCTTCAATTCGCGAAAATTCGACAGTTGGCCTAGTTTGTGAATTTCCGGCCAGACAGACAGGCTATCAAAAAAGTCTCGGAATTGGGTCGAGATTTTAGCTACTCCACCATTGTCAGACGTTCCGAGCTCGTTCACGAGGTCAGAATCAGTATAGATAAATCCGAACCTTACTTTTTCTTAATTGTCTAGTGCTTGAATTGGATTAGAAATCCATAAAATATTTATGGTAGCTCAGAAAATTATGATTCCTTTTGCATTAGCTTAGTAATATTGCTAAGGACCGCGGGGCAAAGTTTTAAAATTTTTAGAGCTCATTTGGGTAATTTTTGCAAAAGGGTCAATTATAAGGATTAAATTGTAATTTTATATATTATGATTGATGACTATTTGGATGGGCCCAGGAGGGGCTGTGTGATGTGATTGAGTTGTGGGTGTAGGGTTTGTGGATATAAAAGTGCGTTTTAAACCCTTTTGCAGGTTGGGTTAGTCCTAGATATAGGGGAGACTCTGCCGGATTTTCGGCACGACTTAGGACATCTTTGATCTTTTCTTAGTTTGTATAGAGTTAAATTTATTAAATAATTGTGATAAAAATTATCAGGTGAGCCAGGACAGCCTTCCTCCTCCGCCCAGCCGCTACAGTGACTGCGGTTAAGTTTGTGAGTAAAATATTAATTTTAATTATAATTTCGATATTATTATATGTTCAAGCATGCCCATGCATCACTTATAAATATGTATCTATGTAATTAAACTCTAAGCACGTTTTATGTTGCATTCACAACTGTTAAAGTGCCATGGATGTTGCTTGTAATAATTTGGAGCAGTGTGTGTGCGTGGCGTGCGTGTGGCATGGTATTGGATATGGACAGGACGGGTAAACACGGCTTAAGTTCTTTGCTAGGACCTGGTCCTTCGGGGTAGACACAGCTTGAGTTCTTCGCTGGGACCCCGTATTTGGTTTATTGAGCGAAAGTCCGACTTGAGATCTTCGCTGGCAGAGGTTGGATTAAGAGGGCTGTATAGGGGATTAGCTCCTGTATATGTATTGTTTGACATTATCAGATGTGTGAGTACTCCAAATTCCCTTTTTGATGTGATTTGTATGAAATTTATGACGGTGTTGCATTTAACTCAACAGGGTACATTAGCTTTAGATAGCTATAGAGATTATGGTTAAAATTGATATTTTACTCTCTGAGTCAAACGCTCACTCCTGTTCAATTATTTTTTCAGGCTACAAGAGGATTATTGTTGTGGTTAACCTGTTTTTCTTCTTCGCAGATCGTTTATTAATGTTTGTAATATTTGTATAATTCTGTTAACTCCTAGAATTTCTACATGTGTTAGAAATATTTATTTGATTTGGGTCTGTAATATAATTTGTCATGTTGGACCTGTAAACTTATTATATGCATGTATGTTGGACTAGATGAGGGAGCTGAGCTCCCATTTGACTTTATGTTATTATAAGTATGTGAAGGGTGAGCTACAGGTCGGATGAGTCAAAAACTCCCCGTTAAAATGTCTATTTTATGGTCGGACTTTGTCCGGTTGAATTCTTGAAATTGAGCCCAAATGGGCCTTAGAGTTGGCTTGAGGAATAGTTAGGCTTAGTACGGGTTTCGGGGGCTTTAGGCTGGCCCAGTTCCTAGTGCCGGTTTGGCCCATAGATTAGGTCGTGACATTATATTTTTAAATAAAATTATTATTTATAATTATACCATTTGTCAATTAATTATCAATACAAGTGTCAATATTATTAACCATTTTCTGGTCTTTAACTTTGATATATTAGATTAGATTTCAACTTAATAAATAATTTTCTTCTAATTTAATAGATAATATAATTATATTTGAAAGGACTAAACAAATTACATTCCTATTCTTATTCAAATAATAACTGAAGGGATTTATTTTATTAATTAAAAATTAAATATGATTTAATAGATTTTTTTATTTCTGTCTTATTTTTTTATTTTCTATAATATTAAAAATATATTGAATCTTATTTATAATAGTATAATAGAATCTTAAAATTAATTAAAACAATCTCATTTTTGTAATAATATTTTACTTATTGAAAGAAATAAATAAAAACTTGAAAATTATAAAAAACAGTTAATAATAATAATAATAATAATATTATTATTATTATTATTATTATTATTATTATTATTATTAAAAGATGCACGTGGATGCATTTGTTTTATTATTTTCTTAATCTTTTTTTTTTAAATTAATTACTATAATATAGATTCACTTAAAATAATAAAAAAGAAAGAAGATTATAACAATGGTAATTGAAAAAAAAAAGGAAATTACAATTTAGTACTCGGTACATTTATGCTTTTTCAATTCAAGTATTTAAGAAAATTTTGTTACAAATCAAGTATACATTACTCCACTTTAGGGATTAAGTGGCTAATGCCATTAATCATGCCGATGTAGCAATGCCAACATCAACGTCACATTTAACATCACATTTACCTCCAACTCCCTCTCTCTCTCTCTCTCTCTCTCTCTCTCTCTCTCTCTCTCTCTCTCTCTCTCTCCTCACTTTCTCTTCCTTCCACTCTCCCTTTATCTTTTTATTTTTTTTTATCTCTAGCCGAAGTGAAAGACAGAGGAGGATAATTGGATAAAAATTAAGAGAGAGAGAGAGAAAGAGATATAGAGCAAGAGAGACACATTGAGATAAAAAAGGAGAAAGAGATATAGGGAAAGAAGCAAGGGAGAGTGACTCTATCTATCTGTCTGCCTCTCTCTCTCTCTCTTTTTCTCATATATCAATCTCTTTTCCTATTTACCTTTCTCTCCAACTCTCTCCCTTTCTCTTAGGACAAAGTGACTTTATGAGAGGAGAAAGAGAAAGAGAATAGAGAAAGAGAGAGATGGAAGCAAACAGGAAAAGAGAGACATAAGAGAGAGACAAAGTGAGATATATATATATATATATATATATGTAAAATTTAATCCCCAAAGTTCTAACGACACAGTAGTATAATCCTTAACTTACAATGAAAATTTCCTCAATTCTTGAATTGAAAAAGCGCAAAAATACATGGTACTAATTCTTTCTTAAAAAATATATTAACAAAAAATAAATAATATAATATAATCTAAATTTTGAAATTTTGTATTTTGTTGACATTTTAAATATTTTATAGGAAATCAAATATTAGTCATAATGTTTAACGTTATAGCTGAAAATTTTGAAATTTTTAAAAAAGGAAAAATGTATAAATATTATTATTGATATATGTTTAATCAAATTATTTGATGTTAAATAATATGTATTAAATTTAAATTAAAACACGCAACATATAAATGTTAAAAAAATATTTAATAATTATATTTTAGAAAAATTTTAAGCCACAGAAACTTAACCCTCCTCGTTTCTAACAAGTCACTCCTTTTCAAATTTGCAAACTACACTGATTATTCAGTCCTTCTCATTAGATTTTACAATATTTTTTTACCATTTCAAGTCTCAGATTGTCTAATCGTTAATAACGCTCAACTTTTGTTACATAAAGCTTTTGATCAATAAATAACTTCGTCAGATTTAGACAAATTCTTTTAGTAGATTGATCTGTAATATTTTTTAATGTATTTTTTGTTAATCCCTAATCGATTTATGATAACACGTAAAAATTAATTTCAATGTCTTTTGAATTTTCATATATAATCAATCATGCAACGAAAGTTAAATAGATAAAGAAAATAGAAAAAAAAATTGCAAATTTATTTTAGTGAATAAAATATTACATTTTAATATGAATTTGACTAATGTGAACAATTAGATAAAATTGTAATAAATTTCACGAATTTAGTTTAAATTGCTAAAATTGAAAGGTAAAGTTATAAAATGTTAGATTTTTTATGTAATTAAAATTTATTTATAAATAAAAATAATTGTAAATTATAAGTAATTTAATGCACGTGCAAGCTTTTCAAAAGTTAGCTATCTAGGGGCAATGGTATAAATAAGTCCCTAAAATATACCCAAAAATACAATTGAACTTTTATGGAAGTTTGGGCACAATTAGGCCCTCATAGTTTTTAAATGAGACTTCTAAACCCTTATGCTATTAAAAATAGGCGATTACAACCAATTTTTGAATCACGTAAGCACATGACTCAAATAGTCGTTAATGATTGTTGAACCATTGTCACTTGGGTGGGCAATAGCTTGTCTAAGAGCTACGACTTCTTCCTTAGACAATGATATGCTTGCCGAAGAGGTTTGAGTTCGTTATTCTTGATTCATAAATTATGTATGAGATTTTCCATTTCTTAACTTCATCTGAGGAGGAACTTCTTCACTTTTTATATGAACTTGGATGGGTATTCTAGTTGAGAAAAATGTCTTCTATGTTTGGTTTCTAAATTATTTATTTCACCTATTCAAGTTTTGGCTCATTTTCTCAGTTGAAAGAGACTCTTGTATGTTGGCCAAAACAATTTTTGACATGATGATAGAAAGAAATTTGGACGTGAGAAGGCTATTCATAAGTCAACGGCGATCTTGTCTGAGATTTAGTTTGAGAGCCAAGCTACCAAAAGGAGATGTAGGAAAATGGTGGACTTGCTTATCCATTATTCCATTAATAGCAATGATGTTTTCGCTAAAGAAAAAAAAATAAATTTCCCCATCTAGTCTTATTGAAACTTGCGGTATCACATTTATACAATTGGCTGCTTGCAATTCAGGTTCTAATGATTTAATTGATGCTTTGACATATAACCTACAGAAGGTAATTATTCTTTC